>NW_017670676.1:130752-139172 GCF_001879085.1 Nicotiana attenuata
GGAATCAGGTCAGACGTAGTTCAAATTACATCATAAAGGAAATCATAAATGGTTACACATAGTATCGCTTCACTGCATCTGAATTGATCGGCTTCGGCCAAACATCTCCGTCCATTTCTGCAAGTACGAGGGCTCCTCCTGTTAGAACCCGGTGAACCATGTACGGACCCTGCCAGTTGGGAGAGAACTTCCCTTTGGCCTCATCCTGATGCGGGAAAATCTTCTTTAACACCAGCTGCCCCGGTGCAAACTGTCTCGGCTTGACTCTTTTGTTGAAGGCCTGGACATTCTGTTTTGATAAAGTTGACTGTGGCAAACTGCATTCATTCTTTTTCCATCTATAAGAGCTAACTGCTCGTAGCGACTATTTACCCATTCTGCATCGTCGAGTTCTGCTTCCTGTATGATCCTCAAGGAAGGAATTTCTACCTCAGCGGGAATGACCGCCTCTGTACCATAAACCAGCATGTAGGGAGTTGTCCCGGTTGATGTGCGGACTGTGGTGCGGTTCCCCTAATAAAGCAAATGATACTTTCTCATGCCACTGCTTATGCTTTTCTATCATCTTCCTTAGAATTTTCTTGATGTTCTTGTTGGCGGCTTTTACGGCTCCATTCATCTGAGGCCTGTAAGCTGTGGAATTCTTGTGTTTGATCTTGAAGGTTTCATACATAGTCTTCATCAAGTCACCGTTGAGGTTGGAACCATTATCAGTAATGATTGATTCTGGAATCCCGAACCGACAAACGATATGGTCCCGGACAAAGTCTGCCACGACTTTCTTAGTTACTGCTCTGTAAGATGCTGCTTCGAGCCACTTGGTGAAATAGTCGATCGCTACTAGGATAAACCTGTGCCCGTTGGAAGCGGCAGGCTCGATTGGTCCAATAACATCCATTCCCCAAGAGGCGAACGGCCACAGTGAGCTTGTTGCATTAAGCTCGTTTTGAGGCACCTTTATCATGTCTGCATGTATCTGACAGCGATGGCATTTTCGGACATACTGGATGCAGTCTGTTTCCGTAGTCATCCAAAAGTAACCAGCCCGGAGTATCTTCTTTGCTAAGACAAAACCGTTCATATGTGGACCGCAGGTCCCACCATGAATTTCCTCTAGTAGCTTGGATGCTTCCTTTGCGTCGACACACCTTAGTAATCCCAAATCTGGAGTCCTCCTATACAGGATCCCTCCGCTGTGAAAGAAATTATTGGACAATCTTCGAAGCGTGCGCTTTTGAGCAGTATTTGCAAGCCTTGGGTATTCTCCTTTTGCCAAATATTCCTTGATGTCATGAAACCAAGGCTTTCTGTCTGCTTCTTCTTCGACGTGAGCACAGTAAGTTGGCTGATCGTAGATCTTCACGGGAATAGGATCAATGAAATTCTTATCTGGATGTTGTATCATAGAGGCCAGGGTAGACAATGCATCGGCGAACTCATTCTGGACCCTGGGGACATGTTGGAATTCCGTCTTTGTGAATCTTTTCCTCAATTCCTGTACATGGTGTAGGTATGGGAGTATCTTAGAGTTCTTGGTTGCCCATTCTTCTCGGACCTGATGTATAAGCAAGTCTGAATCACCAATCACTAGTAACTCTTGGATGTTCATGTCAATGGCCATCTTGAGCCCTAAGATGCAGGCTTCGTACTCGGCCATATTGTTAGTGCAGGGGAACCTGAGCTTGGCGGATACCGGATAATGCTGGCCGATTTCTAACACTAGAACTGCTCCTATGCCAACTCCTTTGAAATTTACTGCACCATCGAAAAACATCCTCCAACCATCATAGGATTCTGCAACGTCTTCTCCTACAAATAATACCTCCTCATCAGGAAAATACGTCTTCAGGGGTTCGTATTTTCCGTCCACAGGATTTTCCGCAAGGTGATCCGCTAGTGCTTGTCCCTTGATTTCCTTTTGAGTCACGTAGACAATGTCGAATTCACTCAACAGGATTTGCCACTTGGCTAGATTGCCAGTGGGCATGGGCTTCTGGAAGATGTACTTCAAAGGATCCATCCTTGATATGAGATACGTAGTATAAGCACAGAAATAGTGCCTCAACTTCTGAGCTACCCAAGTCAGAGCACAACAGGTGCGTTCCAACAGAGAATACCGGGCCTGGTATGGGGTGAACTTCTTATTGAGATAACAGATGGCCCACTCCTTCCTCCCTGTTTCATCATGTTGCCCCAGAACACATCCGAATGCTCCCTCCAATACCGCAAGGTAGAGTATTAGGGGTCTACCTGGCTCGGGCGAGACCAAAACTGGCGGTGTTGACAAGTACTCCTTGATTTTGTCGAAGGCCTTTTGGCAGTCATCGGTCAATTTGGTAGCGGCGTCCTTCTTCAGCATCTTAAAGATTGGCTCACAGATGACAGTAGATTGTGCTATGAACCGGCTGATGTAGTTAAGTCTCCCCAAGAAACTCATTACTTCTTTCTTATTCTTTGGCGGTGGTAATTCTTGAATAGATTTGACCTTTGATGGATCCAATTCTATCCCTCGGCGGCTCACAACGAACCCCAGCAATTTTCTAGTTGGAACCCCGAATGCACATTTCGCGGGATTCAGCTTCAAGTTATACCTTCTCAGTCTATTGAAGAATTTCCTCAAATCTTCCATATGATCAGCGGCTTTCTTGGACTTAATGATGACGTCGTCTACATACACCTCGATCTCCTTGTGTATCATGTCGTGGAAAATGGTGTTCATGGCCCTCATGTAGGTGGCCCTGCATTCGTTAATCCAAACGGCATCATCTTGTAGCAATACATCCCCCATGGCGTAGTGAAATTTGTTTTCTCAGCATCCTCTGCATCCATCCATATCTGATAGTACCCAGCAAAACAATCAACAAATGACTACAGCTCATGCTCGGCGCAGTTGTCAATCAAGATGTGTATATTCGGCAAGGGAACTCGTCTTTTGTACTGGCCCGGTTGAGATCCCGTTAGTCGACACAGACTCTGACCTTCCCATCCTTCTTTGGTACTGGCACAATGTTGGCTAACCATGTTGGATAGTCTACCACCCTGAGAACCTTAGCTTTGACCTGTTTAGTGACCTCTTCCTTGATTTTCAAACTCATATCTGGCTTGAATTTTCTGAGCTTCTGCTTTACTGGCGGACAGGCCGGATCAGTCGGCAATTTGTGAGCCATAATGGATGTGCTCAGACCAGTCATGTCGTCGTACGACCAGGCAAATATGTCCTCATACTCTCTTAAAAACTCTGTATATTCTTCCTTCTCTGATGGTGACAAATGAACGCTGATTCGTGTTTCTTTGATATTTCCTGCATCTCCCAGGTTGATGATTTCGGTCTCGTCCAGGTTGGACTTAGGTCTGTTCTCAAAATTCTCAACTTCTTTAACAATTTCTTCTGGTATATCATCTTCCTCTGAATCTATGTCCGTTTGTTGCGTTGTCTCGTTGCAAGTCACAGTTATCGGTTCATCAAGATAAGTAATAGTAATGCTGTATAAGTAAAGTAATGAGAGAAAATAATAAGACTAAGATTTATAAGAAAATCGAATTGCTTTTGATAAATTCCATAAATGTTTTAAACATTGGAGCTCTTTCTTGCCAAAACAAAAATGCGAAAGGAAAGTAAACTAGTAAAAATAAAATAGTGCATGGTGCTTATTTAGCCTTGCTACCCCGAGGCACGCCGGGCTCGGTGGTTCTGACGGTCCAGTTGTTGAGGCATGCTCCTCTGCTTACAGCCTGTATGGAAGGGTCTTCCTCCCCCTCCTCCTAAAAAATAACACAGCAATCCATGTCATCATCTTCTAGGAACAAGTTCCTCACTGCTGCTAGTGCTTCCTCTTCTTCTGACCCATATATAACATCAGCTGGCTGGAAAGTCTGCTCTAAGCGAGGTATTGGTTGTTCCAACGGATAGTAAGGACCGCGCCAGGGTGGCGACCATTCATCGAATTCCTTCCAGGTATACTCATATCCCAATCCGAAGGTGGTGTCGTGTTTCTTGAGCTTGATGGGCTTAGCGATTCCTTAGAGATTCTTGCCAAGTCCCTTGCCAAGTTCATACCCGCTCCAGTTCAATATGCTTTCAATTTTATTGTCCCACCACTTGTCCTTATCAACGGCGTTGACTCGCTCGATGTGATGATAGGTCTCCGCACATATCTTCCTTCTTCCTCCGATCGCTGGGATGGTCTAGCGACTGTATATGGGATTGCTACCGTCGCCGTGAATAATCACCTCTTGGTGAATCCATTCAAACTTCACTGCCTGATGTAGGGTTGATGCTACGGCCCCAGCGGCATGAATCCAAGGCCGCCCCAGAAGCAAGTTGTAAGATGCGGGCACGTCTATCACTTGAAAATCAACATCAAACCAAGTAGGCCCCATTTGCAGACATAAGCTAATTTCCCCAATAGTGGACCTTTGGGAACCGTCGAAAGCTTTGACGTTGATGGCTCCATCCTTGATCTCATGCAGGCTCTTTCCCAACATTCTGAGAGTTACCAATGGACAAATGTTGAGGCTGGACCCTCCATCAATCAGGATTCTGGTGATAAAATAATCTTCGCATTGCACGGTGATGTGCAATTCCTTGTTGTGACTCAACCCTTCTGGTGGTAGCTCATCTTCATGAAAAGTGATTTTGTGACTTTCCAATACCTGACCCACCATGTTTTCCATTTCTCCTCCAGTGATATTTTGGTACATATGGCTCACTCAGCACTCTTAACAAGGCATTCTTGTGTGCATCGGAATTCTGTAGCAAAGCAAGGATAGAATCTGCGCCGGTGTTTTGTTCAACCGATCAATGACTGAGTATTCCTTCGCTTGTATCTTTCTCCAGAGATCATCGGGCCCGGTTTTAGTGATGGCTTGTCGACCAGAGGTCTGCTTACTTGACTCAGCCAAGTGTTTCGGAGTATAAACCCTGCCGGTTCTTGTCATACCTTGTGCCGCAACCGTTTCCCCGAACTTGGCTTTCCCCTTCCTTCTTGCCTCGGCTGTGTAGTCCCATGGTATGGCTTTTGTGTGGAATGGCGTTACGACTGTCATTGCTACTGGAATGGGCACCCTTGCTTTGGAAGGTAATACAGCAACTTCAAATGGCTCAGGCGCCTTTGGGGACCCAAACTCGACCTCAATTGGTGTTGGCGTCTTTGCAGAGGCTGGTGTTTCAAACTCAAGTGGTATGGACATGTTCACCTCGGCATCTTCAGAAGGTTGAATTTGGACTACAATCGGATTAAGGGTGACTGTTGGTTTCTTTGGATCGTCGCCTTCTGTGATCAAACCGATTGATCCTTTGGGATCCCAATCGTCCTCTATTTTAATCATATGAACACCTCTACCCTTGTGGTCTGATAGAGTGTTGTTGCGGATATTCGGAGCTGGCTCCTTTGCCACGATGATCTTGTTGTCAATCAAAGCCTGGATCTTGTCCTTCAGGGAGCGACATTCATCAATGGTGTGCCCTTTCATGCCAGAATGGTATGCACAGGTTTTATTTGGGTTGACCCACTGAGAAGGGTTTTCAGGGGTTATGGTAGGGATAGGGGTGACATAGCCAGCAGCTTTGATTCTTTCATACAGCTGGTCGATTGGTTCGGCAATGGCGGTATACTGTTTGGGAGGTCTGCGGTCGAAATTTGGTCGGGGTCTAGGAAAGTTTTGGCGAGGGGGAGGTGATTGATAGTGGGATTGTTGAGTGTTGTAAGCTTGGTAGACGTGTGCGGGCTGGGAATATCTGGGTGAAACAGGTTGGTATGTAGGAGGTGGAGGCGATTGATGGGTAGGCGGTGGTGTTTGGTAGGAGGGTGCGGGTGTTTGGAAATTTAGAGTGGGCTGATATGTAAGTGGAGGTATTGGGTAAGTTTGGTATTTGATAGGTGATTTGGTTCTCTGTGCAACCATTACGGCACCTACGTCCCTTTTCTTGGACGTACCACCAGACTGTAGAGCCTTGTTGGTGGCTTGCAAAGCTTCAAAGTTTGTAACCATACCACTCTTGATACCTTCCTCGATCCTTTCTCCTAGTTTAATGATGTCAGAAAATTTATGGTTTTCGATCAACATCAGTCTTTCGTAGTATTGCGGATCCTGAGCCCGGACGAAAAACTTGTTCATCTGTTCTTCCCCTAAAGCAGGTCGAACCTTAGCAGCCTCTGATCTCCAATGAGTGGCGTACTCGCGGAATGTTTCTGTGGGTTTCTTCTTTATATTCTGAATGTAAAACACATTCGGTGCATTTTCCATATTGAACCTGAATCTGTCCACGAAGTCAGACGCCATACTTACTCAGTTTGACCACTTCTTTGGGTCTTGGCTAATGTACCAAGACAGAGCATCTCCTTTCAGTCTCCTCATGAAAAGCTTCATGCGGATCTTCTCATCTTTTCCTACTCCGACCAGCTTGTCGCAGTATGTCCTCAAGTGAACCCTGGGATCCCCTGTACCATCAAACATTTCGAACTTGGGAGGTTGTACCCCTCGGGCAGTTCAACATCGGGTTGTATGCATAAGTCTTCATAGTTTAGCCCCTCAATTCCCTTACTACCTTCAACGCCTTAAATTCTGGTGGAAAACTTCTTAAGCTCTTCGGCCAGATTTCTGATGAGCAAATCCTTATCATCGGACTCGGGTGTGCTTGAGATGGGCTGGGTGGAGTGTGGCACGGTCTCCACGTAGATGGGTGTGTTGTGTTGGGTGTGGCAGGTATTGCAGTGGTGGTGAGGAGCGGGCTGCTTCGGGATGTTTTGTGGAGATATGGGATTCTGAGTATTTGGGAAGGTAACTTCTGGAGTGGTAAGGGAAAATGACAGACTTGCCAAACTCCGGACTTGATATAGCTCTTCTTGGAATTTTAGTAGTTTTTGTTCTATCTGAGAGGCATTTTCCTTGGGGACCATAGCACCACGAGTGACCTCTACCCGTTCAGCAGAGTTGTTTGAATCTTCCATTTTTCTTTTGCTTTTGTGCCTGAAGGGACTGGGAGGAGGAGTAGGTGGAGGGCCCCTAGATCTGGTAAAGTATGTTGATGTTGCCAGAGTTCACGAACTAACCTTTGGGGAGGGGAATAAACAAAAAGGTGATAAGTTAGTAAGGATCATACGGAAAAATATTGCGATATTTAAACACGTAGTGCATGAGATATAAAGCGTGTCCTAATTTTGGGGACCTCGTTGTGCCCGAGGTAGGCCTAGCGACAAGTAAATTTGGAGAACTTGGAATGCTAAATGCCTCATTTTATTGATAAAAATGTAGGCGAATCCCAAAACGACACTAAATAACAGGAAATAAAAATGTCACTAGTGGCCATAGGCCTTATTACATTTCTCAAAGCAAAGGAAAAGCTCCTATCTATTTGGTCCCAGAAGGACCTTCCCCAGAGTCGGCAGTGTTAGCTCCCTCGAACAGCTCTCCCAGCTCGCGCAATCCTAGCAGCAGGTAAGCTCTGGCCAGATGTCCTCCTTCATTCCCTTCAGCAACTCGGCAGTCTTCGACCCTCTTCAGAAACTTCTTCTCCAGTTCCACTATATCCCGCTCCAAGCAGATCAGTCGTTTGTTGGCGCTGACAGCCATATCCTTCCATTCTTCAATTAATTTTTGATTGGCTTCTTGTATTTCACGGTGCTCATTTTCACATTCCCGCATCCTCTTGCGCAGTTGGTTGTACTTTATTTGTGCTTCAGCTTTTTCATCGATGATTCTGTGACCTCGAACAAACCCAGGTTGACCCGAACCATTGTGATTGTCCTCCAGCTAGCCTGAATAATGTGGGGGTACAACCAGTATGGTAGCGATCCGGTTCGATGGTGTCTTTTCCCAAGACAATTTTTTAGTGCCACATATGTTGAGCCTTGCACCTGTGCGGACTATCGTCATTCTGGAAGTCAACTCGGAAGTGACTCATCTTGTCGACCCTTGGTATAACCTGTTTCCTACCAGCCTATCTCATAGCTCGAAGAGGGACATAAGGGTAGGTCCCCCTCAAACCGATCAATATCAGAAATGGCGCATCCCTAGATCGAACGATGAATTCTTCAGTAGGGAACCACTCAAACATCCATTGCACTCGGTCCTCAGTCATATTATCAAAGAGTTCGACCCATTCTCTAGCATTCTCCGGTTGGGCGAACATGTTGGGCATGTAATTCATTCGCTTCGGGTGATGAAAGGCGATATGATCGTCCCAGTCTCTACGATGGATTTCCTGTCGGTATTCACCCTTTTGGAGGTGTTCCATGAGCCATATTGAAGTAGCAGATTACAACCCTCGAAATGCTTGGCTCCCTGTTGACACCTTTCTAGGGCTCGGTATATTTCTGCAATGATCATTGGCACGAGACTGAATGGTTGTCCGTCAATTCCTTCCATTAGAGTTTTGGTGACCATAGCTAGCCTGGTATGAATTCTTACTTTCTTTATTG
>NW_017670676.1:277589-395856 GCF_001879085.1 Nicotiana attenuata
TACAATTCAAGTTTTAGTTTTCAAATTCTTATTAATATTTGGTAATATGATGCCCAGTCACCAAACTGGGGCAAGAGATTTTCTTTGTTTTTTGTCTATTTTTGTTGAAGTCAGGAGCCCACCTGGAGAACAAGGGAATATTTTTCAATTTCAGCAATCAGGCGCCCACCTGGAGAACAAGGGAATATTTTTCAATTTCAGCAATCAGGCGCCCACCTGAAGAACAAGGGAATACTTTTCAATTTCAGCAATCAGGCGCCCACCTGAAGAACAAGGGAATACTTTTCAAATTCAGCAATCAGGCGCCCACCTGAAGAACAAGGGAATACATTTCAATTTTAGCAATCAGGCGCCCACCTGAAGAAACAGGGAATACTTTTAAATTTTAGCAATCAGGCGCCCACCTGAAGAACAAGGGAACACTTTCGAGTTTCAGCAATCAGGCGCCCACCTGAAGAACAAGGGAATACTTTTCAAGTTTCAGCAATCAGGAACCCGCCTGGAGAGCAGGGATTACATTCGAGTTCAGCAGTCAAGCATCACCCGGAGAAAGGAAAACATCTCAAAGTGTAGTCAGTAGTCAGGCAGCCATCTGGAGAAAAGGCGAAACATTTCAGATCACAATTCAAGGAAGCAACAAAAGGATGTCGCCGGGGAGAATACAATACAACAAGGCAACAAGAAATACAAGATCAAGATATAGATAGGATCTTTTGTAATTCATAGCTCATAGCTTATCTAGTTTCTTTTTATTTTTGACACGGTGTAATAAGGGGGTTCAGTAAGCAGTAGCAGCAGCAGCAGCAACAGTGAAATCACAATTTCATGGTAGTCCCAGCTACCAGACCTTCCTGAACTACACTGACCTGATTCCTTTTTTGCCAAGGATATGTAGGCAACCTCAGAAGCAGGGTGCAGTCAAATCTTTCAAAAAAAAATGCTTCACACGGAGTATTCAAACGGGCAAAAATCGCTCGTATCCGCTCACTTTATCTTTGCATGAAAACTCTTCGTGTTTCCAAGCAAAGAGGGGCAGCTGTGAGCACGTGATTTTTGCCCTATATGAATTACTTCCATAATTTCAAACAAAATAATTTCTTTTCATTATTTGCAATTTTGTGGATTTTCGTGGCATTTTCTGTTAATTGTTTGCATTTGTTTGTGCATGTTTATTTTATTTTAATTAACGAAAAATACAAAAATATATGTGCATTTGCATTTAGGATTTTATTTAATATTCTTAGGATTAGTTAATTAATTGAGTTGTCTTATAAAAGGAAAATCACAAAAATAGTCATTTTGCACCCTTTAATTTTACTTTTCGATTTTTCGAGTAGCTTTTCTTTAATTTATTAATGATAATTATTATTTAGAATTAATTAGCATTTCTGATAGGCTAATTTAGTCTTATAACTCAATTAACTTAATTTTTAAAAAAAAAAGAGAAGAAAGAGGAAGGAAAGAAACATAAAGAATTTAGAAGAGAAATCAGTTTGGGCCATTCCCTAATTAAAACTCGTCAGGCCCAAATATTTTTCGCCCAGACCCGTCCAAATACCCGCCCCAACCCATCTGCCCGTTGACCCGACCCACGCCCATAGATACAACATAACAGATCCTAACCCTAAACGCGTAGAGTGTCTATCTCCCTCACGCGAATTAGCAGCCAAATCAGTCCCTAAATTGCCAAATTCAGGCGAGTGAGCATCAAAATTTCTCCTCACGCGTTCCTCTTCTCCCCATCACAATGTAACGGTCTCTGACAAAAATGAAAGATTCGTTCCCGAATGCGTTGCTCACCTCCTGACCGATTGGTTGGGTAAATGGGGGTCGTGGATGGATGAAAATGGATCCTCGCCCTCCATCTGTCCAAAAAATCGTTCGTAGAAGGGGGATTGCAAGGAATTTCGGGTTGGGGGTGGAAGATTCGAGTGAAAATCAAGGGATATATATCTAGGTGTTTTCAGTTCATTTAGTGGAGATTTTTCTGATACTGGAACATGAAAATGACTGAGGGTGCGGTTATCTCATTTTTTTCGATTATTGTTTAGAGTTTTTGTATTTTTGAGACCTCTAGAGCTCATCTTTTCGTTATAATTCTGGATTTTTGGGGTAAAAATGGAAGTCATTTGAAGACGAATCTGTTGCTGCTCGAGGACTGTTGCTTAGCTGTTGGTTATTCTCTTTTGGTCAATTTCAATGTTGTGACGAATTCAGTTTAATTCCAGGTTTATTTCTCTTCTTCATTTTAGTTCCCGTTGTAAGTCGATCTCTGAATGAGCTATAAGATGGATTGAAGTTTGAAATATTGACTGAGATTTGCGTATTTGTCCTAAGCTAATCTCACTGCTCTGTTTTTTTTTGTTTGAACTAGCTTCTTCTCTGATTTCATATGTGTGCTAGGGAGTGTTCAGATGATCCTCCGATCTTAGAATTCATTTAAACATGTAACTATGTGTGTTCATCTGCCTCATCTATCACTGTTCGACCATAGTTTAGTTTTGAAAAATGTTTGAGAGTTGGTTTCTAAATGGTCCGAAGGTTAACTTTGCTTGGTGTTCTTTTATCATAAGCTGTCGGAGTTGGTTTGTTGTTGCCAGTTGAATAAGTTTGAATGACTCGTGTAATTTTGAAAGTTTCATGCCTATTCGTGTACTAGTTGCCAATCAGTCAAGTCGCGCGTAGTTTTCGTTCATGCCTTAATGCTAAGAATGTACAGACTATCTTGATGCTTGGATTCCAATCAGTTGAATTAGCTATCTATTTGCCTACATTTCCAATGATCTGTTTTCACCCTTGGCTAAGGTTGGCACCATCATAGTTGTTACTCTACTGGAATTGGGATTAAGGATGCATGTCTTGCTGTTTACTGAAGTCAGTTTGCTCATTTCTTTATATAAGACCAAATAGATGGATTATTTCAGATGAGTTGTATAGTCTGCCAAGCTCTTGTATCCATTTGTTCCCTTTCTTGCTTCTTTCAAACATGAGTTAGCTGTGTCAGGCTATTTGTAGCGCTAGTTTCCGTTAGAGTGTTTGCATTTGGCAGTTGTGAGTGTGATAATCTTGCTCCTTAGATTTTGGTTCAAAACAGAGGTTAAGTTAAAGTGTTCATGCGAAATATGTATGTGTAGAACTGCATCCATTTTTCTCTTTCACTTGAATATCATTCTTGCGTTTGGTCTTAAAATAACTGAATCATCTTCCCTTGAGTTTCATAGTTTTCTTTTGCATACTCACCGATACTCGGACGTGAATTGAGCCTTGAACGATTCCTTGACTGCTGCTAATTTGAGTTCTTAATTTATAACTAAGTTTGTTCATTCTGATGGTAGATAGTTGCCTCATCGATTTGAGCTTCACTTCTGGAGTTACAGTTAAATCATTCTTAAGTAGTTAAATGTCTTGTAGTCTTCCCCTCTCAGTTTCTCCTTATCCCATTGGCAGTAGTATTTTGTTACGAGTGTTTATCTTACTCAGTTAGATTTGTTTAGCAATGAGACAGTAGGCTATCAATGAACACCTCTTCAGCCTTCTTTGGCAATTGATTTCTCATTTTTTTGTTATTGCTAATGCGTGCTGTTGGTTTTTTTTTTTTGGGGGTAATTTTCCATTTTTTGTTTATTCAGTGACAAGATGTGTTCTACGTGCAATCTGTTTGTGAAAAGTTACGTTTCACTTATAATGAAGTATACCATATATGTTGATTATCCAATCCCTGCAACATTAATGTCTTATCAATAATTTTCAAAATTTTGCCCTTAACCTCAAACAAGCTTAGGAAATAACAACTTATGAACACTCGTAGAAAAGATTTTAAGTGTGTGTGTTAAAAAATACGATTGTGGTTGTGTATACGTTCGCGTAATATAATCATGATCCAAAATTAATTCAGAGTATGCGTTCGCGCTACTTCGCTCAATCTTTTCTTAATAATAAAATAGGTTACAAGCTTTAAATATTTTTTTAGTTCACGTAAATTCATCAAAATCACATATGGCCTTCATATCAATTTCATGAACTAGATGTAAAAATGACTAATACTTCGTAGAATATCCTTTAGGGCCGTTTAAAATACTAGTGCGGTTGTGTATACGTCCGCGTAACACAATTACACTTCTAAAAACAAAATCGGAGTATGCGTTCGCGCAACTTCGGCCCAAATTTTTCTTAATAATAATAAGCGTTATTAATTGTGGACACGTTCGCGTGACATGATTTTTGATGCGCCAAACGAGCGGGTATACGTACGCGTAACTCGTTTTTAAGATAATTTTTCTTATTTAAAAAGTGGTGAAAGAAGTAAATGCACATAGGTTCCAAAATCGGCAATTAAACAATTTTAGTAAGCCAAGCATTATCAAAGCGACCGTGCTAGAACCACGGAACTCGGGAGTGCCTAATACCTTCTCCCGGGTTAACAGAATTCCTTACCCGGATTTCTGGTTCGCAGACTATAATAACAGAGTCATTCCTTTCTTCGATTCGGGATTAAAACCGGTGACTTGGGACACCATAAATCTCCCAAGTGGCGACTCTGATTTTAATTAAATAATCCCGCTTCGATTGTCACTTCAAGGTGGAAATAACTCCCTTTATTATACCCTCCCGGGGGTGTAGTAAATGTAAAAAGGAGGTGTGACAGCGACTCTCGAAAAATGTTTTTTAACACAATATTTTTGTCACTTTCTAATTGAAAACCCTTTTTGAGCTTTACAAATCTTCTTTTTATCAATTTAAGAGGGTTAATGAGGTTTTAAAAAAAGGGGTGTGACAGTTTTATCACCGGAAAGTGTAAGAAGCCAGATCTCAATTCTACTACTCTTGACTAGTGGGAACGATGCGACGACATGGTGACCTCGTGGATTTTAAAATCACTATCTAAATACCTAGCAGACAGTCTACAATATGTTAATGATGCTAGGGAACTTTGGAAAGAATTAGAAGATAGATAAGATCAGACCAATGGTGCAAAGTTGTATCAGCTCCAAAAGAAAATAAATGACTTGAGTCAGTGAAGAAGCTTTGGGAGGAGCTCAATACTTTGAATGCACATGCTAGGTGTACTTGTTAGTGTACATGCAAAGCAAAACAAAACATGCACAAGGGTGAGCAGGACAAACACAACAACAACAACCCAGTAAAATCCCACTAGTGGGGTCTGAGGAGGGTAATGAGTACGCAGACCTTACCCCTACCCCGAGGAGTAGAGAGGCTGTTTCCGAAAGACCCACGACTCAAGAAGACGAAAAGAGACAATATCAGTACCACCAACAGATACCATAAGAAAAAAATAACAACATCATGAAAACCAAAAAATAGGTGCAAAGAAAAAGCGCTAGCCAGTAAATAGACTCGGCCTTAAGAAAAATGAAAAATGAAAAATAAAAGAGTAGTAAGTCACAACAGTTCCACTAGTTGACTCAGATAAAACCCTACCAGACTATCCTCACAAAGCCTCCTAACCTACAACCCTAATACTCGACCCCCACAGCTTCCTATTAAGGGCCATGTCCTCGGAAATCTGAAGTCTCGCCATGTCCTGCCTGTTCACCTCTCCCTAATACTTCTTAGGCCTCCCTCTACCTCTTCTCGTGCCCTCCAAAGCCAGCCACTCACACCTCCTTACCGGAGCATCTAGGCTTCTCCTCTAAACGTGCCCGAACCATCTGAGCCTCGCTTCCCGCATCTTGTTATCAATGGGAGCCACCCCCACCTTCTCCCGAATATAATCATTCCTAATCTTATCCATCCTAGTGTGCTCGCACAACCACCTCAACATCCTCATCTCTGCTACTTTCATCTTCTGGATATGTGAGTTCTTAAGAAGCCAACACTCAGCCCGATAAATCATGGCCAATCTAACCACCGCTTTATAAAACTTACATTTGAGTATCGGTGGTATTCTCTTGTCACACAGGACTCCAGATGCTAACCTCCATTTCATGAAATGTATATTATGGCGAGAGGAAGCATTTTGATGATGGATCCACTTCTGGCCATAGCTCAGGCAATTTCCATCCTCATTCAGGAGGAAAAGCAAAGGGAAATTAAGCCAAACAGTCAGTTTTTTATGGACTCTGCTGCTTTGAATGCAAATGGATCAGGAAACAACAATTTCAGAACAAACTATACTTTCAGGGGAATGGAAACATAAATAATAGATATAGAGGAAATCAATTGGCCAATAGACCCCGCTTGTTCTGTGAATACTGCAAAAGGTCAGGGCATATTAAGGAGAAATGTTATAAGCCTCACGGATTCCCACAAAATTTTAAATTCAACACAGGAAAAAGAGTTGCAGCAAATGTGCTTGGGACATCGAGTGAAGGAGCTGCAGTCATAGATGATGAGAATAACCCTCAGAATCAGGAGCAAGCTCGAACTATGCACAGCCTGACCAAGGAGCAATATGGATAGCTGCTTAGCATTTTGGAAAGCTTTCAAGGAGGAGGAGACAAATCTAGAAATACTACCATAAACGGAGGAGCTGTGAACTTTGCAGGTATCTCAGCATGCTCTACTTTGATTCTAGTAATCAGTTGTGTGCGAATTCAAATTCAAGTGTTGATTCTTGGATAATCGATTCTGGAGCCACAAACCATATGACCTATAATAAGTCACTGCTAACCAACATCAAAACTTTAGTTTATCCTTATCTAGTTACCCTACCTAATGGTCACAAAGTAAATGTGACACTAATTGGTGATGTGATCTTAAGTCTTAAGTTCAGTCTTAGAAGAGTCCTCTTTGTGCCTAGCTTCAAGTACAATTTAATATCAGTATATTCCTTAACAATCCAACTTGATTGTATTGTGGTGTTTACTAAGTTTGTGTGCATCCTTCTACAGGGCCCTTCACTGAAGAGGCTACTCGGGATTGGTAAAGTCAAGACTGGTCTATAATTTCACTGCTCAGATAATCATAATTTTGGTTCTGCTCTTCCTGATATATCTAGTTCATCTTTTCCCTGTCATACTACTGATAAGAATAAGGCACATTCTGCAGTTCACGCATCTAGTTCATCTTTTCATTCTCATGTAGCTAATAAAAATAAGTCACTCTATTATTCTTGTTGTATCTACTTTTGTTTTTCCATCTCACATTAGTGGTAAGATTAATTCACTTTCACATCTACACCACTTTATAAATAACATATCTAGTAATAAAAGTAATTTTCGTGTGTCTGATGTTCCTTTAATTACAATGAATTTGGTTGATCTCTTGTGGCATAACAGATTAGGACATGTACCTTTTGTCAAAATAAAAGGAATTTCCTCTATACCAGTTACATTTGCATCCAAACAACCTTTTCTTTGTCCTATTTGCCCAATGGTAAGACAAATTAGAATACCTTTCCCAGAAAGAACAATATCAACCAGTAAGATCTTTGAGCTATTACACATTGACCAATGGGGACCCTACCATGTTGCAACACATGACAAATATAAGTATTTCAACACACTTGTGGATGATTACAGTAGGTCCACATGGACATACCTGCTAAGCTGCAAAAGCAATACCATTCACACAATTAAGGCTTTTTCTACCATGATAGAGAACCAATTCAATACTGCTATTAAATCTATAAGAACTAACATTGGTCTTGAGTTCACCAGTTTTGTAGCCATTTCATTTTTTCAATCAAAACGCATTATACATCATACAACATGCCCATATACACCACAACAAAATGGTGTACTGGAAAGAAAACACAAATATTTGTTGGAAACAACCATAGCACTCCTATATCAATCTAAAGTGCCCATGCAATATTGGGGAGAGTGTATCAAAAGCAATCAAATTACTCCCATCTTAGAAGCTTTGGATGTCTGTGCTTTCCCACTACTCTCAAAGCTCATAAAGATAAATTTGAACCAATATCCATTCCTCATGTTTTTGTAGGATATCCTTTTGGGACAAAAGGTTACATGGTACTAAATCTGGCCACAAAGAAGATAAATATTTCAAGAGATGTGATATTTTATGAAACTGTGTTCTCATTTGCCTTGTCTTCTAGCTCTAGTAAGGTATTTCCTTCCTTTCCTCAAATGAACTCACATCTAGTAGATAAGTTCTTCCCTACAAACGATGCAAGAGTCACTCCACATTCAGCGAGTCAGGATCACCATGAAGTGTCACCAAACAATTTGTCTAATAATGACCTACTGTTATCACGACCCGAAATTTCCACCATCGGGATCATGATGACGCCTAACATCACACTTGCTAGGCAAGCCAACATTAGAGTATTATTAACCAATTTCCATTACGTTTCAATGATTAAATGTAAACAAACTAAAACAGGTATAAATAATTGCGGAAGTAAGTAAATAGCCTCTTTGTTTATATACTATTACCAATATTGTTGCTAATACTACCCAGAATCCGGTGTCACAATCCACGAACATACTATGATTTTTCTACAAACATCAGTCTGAAAGAAAGTACAACTGTTTTGGAAATAAAGTAAAAGAGTAATGTAGAGAGGTAGAAGGGGACGCCAGGGCCTGCGGACGCCAGCAGGACTACCTTGGGTCTCCACACCGTGTAACCTGAAGCCAACCTCTCAATCAGCCACTGCCTGCTCCGAAATCTGCACAGAATGTGCAGAGTGCAGTATTAGTACAACCGACCCCATGTACTGGTAAGTGCCGAGCCTAACCTCGACGAGGTAGTGACGAGGCTACGACGAAAACCTACATACAGTGTATAATAAATGCAAAAAAAGAAGAAAGGAACAAAATAAAACTGTAACTTGCAAGGAACGAATACAGAACTCAATTATCTCTTCAAAACCCAGCTATAACCGATCCTTAAGTGAAATGAAAAACTACTGAATAACTTCACAGTAGAAGAAAAATACATAAACACATAAACTGATGCGGCGCGCATCCCGATCCCACCGTATAATCAATATCAATATGACTATTCACCCTTATTACTCCATATCAATCCACCCTTATTACTCCTGTTGCGGCGTGCAACCCGATCCCACCATATAATAGCATTTTACCCTTATTCCTCCTCAATATATCACCCTTATTCCTCCTGTTGCGGCGTGCAACCCGATCCTACCATATCAGTACCAATCACACAATAAGAACAGGAATTTCATAATTTAGCTCAAAGCTCTCCACAATATTTAAATCTCAAACTAAAGCAAACGGAAAGCTATACAATTAGGATAATTCACTTAAATTATATTACTCAGTGAAACCAATCCAAAAACATACCATAAAATACCGATAATCGACTTGAGCCAATAACATGAGACAATGAAACTACGAAATAGCTAATACCTTCAACAATGAAAACAAGGTCTAACAAGTAGCAATTAAGCATGGAAATACTAGTGAAAAATATAGCAGTTAAGGTAGGAATCAATATAGTATGAACGGGAAGAAAACAGGCAAAACAGATAAATTGGCGGCGCATAGGTACTCGTCACCTCACCTATACGCCACACACGTGGATTTTCACATAGCAATTAAGTCGGGGATCCCTAATCCCTCGAGTCAAAGTTAGACACTACACTTACCTCAATCCACATGCCACTCACTGCTCAATTACCACTTTTCCTCTAGTTTTCACCTCCGAACCATCCGTATCTAGTCATAATTAACTTAGTAACATCAATTTATTGCTAAAGAAATCAATTCCATTACATAATTATAAGTTTCCCAACATTTCCCCCAAAAAGTCAAAAACCGACCCCGGGGCCGCTTGGTCAAAACTCGAGGTTCGGACCAAAACCCATTCACCTATTCACCCCCGAGCCCAAATATGTAATTAGTTTCGGAATCCGACCCCAAATCGAGGTCTAAATCCGCAAATTTGCAAAATCCCCAATTCTCCCAAAATCCCTAATTTTCTACCCTTAAAGAACAAGATTTAGGACTAGCAATTCAATGGGTGATGATGGAAATTGAAAAAAATGAGTTAAAGAGTGCAAATCTATGATTTGGTGTTGAATTCCCTCTTCAAAAATCGCCCTAGGTCGAGTTCTAGTGATGAAATATGAAATTTGGGAAAAAGTCTCGTTTTTGTTCTGTTTAGAAAATCACTGGACAGGTCTTCATCGCGTTCACGAGAGACGCGATCGCAATGCACAGCGGCTCGAAAGGCCTTCGCGTTCTCAAAGAGTTGTACGCGTCCGCGATGGTCTGTCCCCCCTGGCCTTCGCGTTCGCGAGCCTAGGCCCGCATTCGCGTAGAACAACTCGATGATTCCTAGCCCACCTCCAATACACTACGCATTCGCGTCATGCCGGTCACGTTCGCGAAGAGCAAACCCCCAAGTGCTCCGCGCTCGCGTCCGAAGCCTCGCGTTCGCGTAGAACAAATCCATCCCCAGCCTAGCATACACTTTGCATTCGCGTGAGAAGCTTCGCGAACGCGAAGAAGAAAACCAGCAAGTGCTGAAGCTGCAGAAAACCAGAATTTTCCTAAGTCTAAAACATCCCGAAGCCTTATCCAAAACTCACCCGAGCACTCGAGGCTCCAAACAAAACATGCACACAAGTCTAAAAACATCATACGGACTTGCTCGTGCCATCAAATTGCCAAAATAACACCTAGAACTACGAATTTAGCACCAAATTGAATGAAATTTTCAAGAAAGTTTAAAGCTTCTAACTTCTCAACAGGACGTCCGAATCACGTCAAATAAGTTCCGTTTCTTACCAAATGTCACAAATAGGTTATAAATATCATAAAGGACCTGTACCGGACTCCGCCAAAATACGGACCCGATACCAACAAGATCAAACATTACCAAATTTCTTTAAACCATTATAATTTCAGTCTTTCGATTTTAATCAAAAATTCATATCTTGAGCTAGGGACCTCGGAATCCGATTTCGGGCATACGCCCAGGTCCCATATTCTACTACGGACGCACCGGGACCGTCAAAAGACGGGTCCGGGTTCGGTTACTCAAAACGTTGATCGAAGTTAACAAAAATTAACTTTTTAGGCCTAAAATTATTATTTCATTAATTTTCCACATAAAAGCTTACCGGAAATGCGCTCGGACTGTGCACACAAATCTAGGAGGAATAAAATGAGGTTTTGAAGGCCTCGAAACACGAAATCGAGTTCTAAAACAACCGTTCATCCTCGAATGGACATAGAAAAGTACCTGAGCTGGTGAAAAGGTGGGGATATCTGCTCCGCATATCGGACTCGGACTCCCAGGTAGATGCCTCAACAGGCTTACTTCTCCACTGTGCTCGAACCGAAGGATAACTCTTTGATCTCAACTGACGAACCTGCCAGTCTAAAAGGCTACCGGCTCCTTCTCGTAGGTCAAATCTTTGTCCAACTAGACAGTGCTGAAATCTAACACGTGGGATGGATCGCCGTGATACTTCTGAAGCATGTACACATGAAACACTGGATGTACCGCTGATAAACCTGGTGGCAACGCAAGTCTGTAGGCCACCCCTCCCACTCGCTCAAGGATCTCAAAAGGCCCAATATACCTAGGGCTAAACTTGCCCTTCTTTCCAAACCTCATTACGCCCTTCATGGGCGATACCCCAAGCAACACTCTCTCCCGACCATGAATTCCATATCACGAACCTTACGGTCGGCATAACTCTTTTGCCTGGACTGAGCTGTACGAAGTCTATCCTGAATGATCTTAACCTTATCCAAGGCATCCTATACCAAATCTGTACCCAATAACCGAGCGACACCGTCTATCATATATTGCCTCATAGGGAGCCATTTGGATGCTCGACTGATAACTGTTGTTGTAGGCAAACTCCGCTAACGGCAAGAACTGATCCCAAGAAACTCCAAAGTCAATAACACAGGCACGAAGCATATCCTCCAAGATCTGAATAGTACGCTCGGACTGTCCGTCCGTCTGAGGATTAAATGCAGTGCTCAACTCAACCCGCATACCCAACTCACGCTGTACTGCCCTCCAGAAATACGAGGTAAACTGCGTACCTCGATCAGAAAATGATAGACATGGGCACACTATGAAGACGAATGATCTCACGGATATAAATCTCTACCAACCACTCCGAATAATAGCAACTGCCACAGGAATGAAATGCACTGACTTGGTTAGTCTATCCACAATAACCCAAATTGCATCGAACTTCCTCTGAGTTCGTGGGAGTCCAACAACGAAATCCATAGTGATACACTCCCACTTCCACTCAGGAATCTCTATCTTCTGAAGCAAACCTCTAGGTCTCTGATGCTCGTACTTTACTTGCTGACAATTTAGACAACGAGCTACAAATGCAATAATATCCTTCTTCATCCTCCTCCACCAATAATGCTGTCGCAAGTCCTGATACATCTTGGCGGCGCCCGGATGAATAGAATACCGGGAGCTGTGGGCCTCCTCTAGAATCAACTCACGAAGTCCATCCACATTAGGCACACAAAAACGACCCAGCATCCTCAAAAATCCATCACCTCAAACCGTAACTTGCTTGGCATCACCGTGCCGCACTGTTTCCCTATGGACAAGCAAATGAGGGTCATCATACTGCCGATCTCTGATGTGCTCAAATAAGGAAGACCGAATAACAGTGCAAGCTAAAACTCAACTGGGCTCATCCAACCTCACGAATTGATTGGCCAAGGCCTGATTATCTAATGCAAGCGGTCTCTCACCGACTGGAATATACGCTAGGCTGCCCATACTAGCTGATTTCCTACTCAAAGCATCGGCCACCACATTGGCCTTCCCGGGATGATACAAGATGGTGATATCATAGTCTTTCAATAGCTCCAACCACCTTCTCTGCCTCAAATTGAGCTTCTTTTGCTTGAAAAAATACTGCAAACATTTATGATCCGTGAACACCTCACACGACACGCCATATAGATAGTGCCTCCAAATCTTCAGCGCGTGAACAATGGCTGCCAACTCTAAGTCATGAATTGGATAATTCTTGTGAGCACATGATTTTTGCCCTATATGAATTACTCCCGTAAAACCCAAGAGAATAGATTTTTTCCAATTATTTGCCATTTTTTTAGGATTTTTGTAGGATTTTATTAATTGTTTGCATTTTTGTGCACGTTTAATTTCCATTAAAAATCATGAAAAATATCAAAATTTCCATGCATTGCATTTAGGTTTTGTCTTTACATTATTAGGATTAATTAGCTAATTATTTGTTTTGTTAAAATTGAAAATCACAAAAATGGCTCATTTTACTTTTTTACCTTTTAGTTTTTAGATTATTGATTTTTCTCTTTTAATTTAGGGTTAAGTAATTTTTATAATTTTGTAATTAGATAATTAGTTTAATTTTGCAAGTTAGATTAATTTAGGATTTTAATTAAAGAAAAAGAAAAAAAGAGAAAAAGAGAAAAGAAAAGGAAATAAAAAATAGAGATTTGGAAAAGGAAAAAAAAGGCTGGTTATTTGAATTTGGGCCACCCAGGGACCAAATCTGGTGGCCCAATTGTTTTTACCCGTTCAGGCCCCCCAAGCCCAAAGCCAATTACCCGGTCCAGCCCCGTCTAAACCAAACGACCCTGTTTTGTTTGACCTGTCATCACAACCGTTGGATCATTGAGATCCAACGCCCGGAACTCATCACTCCCCAACTATATAAATGTCCGAACCCCGGTCAAACCCTAGAGACCCCTTCCTTATCTCCCTCCTCCCCAAGCCATCAAACCCTAGCCGCCTTTCACCCCTCACCGGCTCCGCCTTACTCCGCCGCCGGAAATTGCCTCACGACGGCGGCCAGTCTCCAAACCACTCCGAATTTACACCAGATAACCCTCAACTCCCCTTCTTCCAAAATCCACTACTAATTTCCCTTAAATCCCACCCAAATCCCACCAATTTCAAATCTGGGAGTTCAACCTAAAAACCCTAACTCACCCAAATAACCTCAAACTCACACCTCATGACCTCCACACCCCCTTTAACTCGAATCCCTTACCGGATTTCCTTAAATCTCCACCGAACTCCTCTAATCTCAGATCTGAGAACCAAAAGAAAATCTGCTATAGCATGTTCCGGTCTTATGCAATCCTTTATGTTCGTATAGTTCGAAACTCACCCCAAATGGATTGTTCTTGACAAGAACAATCATTTGGGGTCAATTCCGAATTATTTTGAAGTCGAGCCAAATCTGCATCGGAGTCCTTTCTGTTTTCTCAATAGGTACATTTCTTGTCTTCATTTTAGGTTTAATTTCCTTGTTCCTAGTGTTATCCGCTATTTGTTATTCCATCTTAGTTGTTCATCTCTCTTTCATTTTTCTTAAATTTTTAACATTGCTCTATGGCTAATCTTTAGTTCAATGGTTAGTCATTAATTATTAGTTAATTTAGGTGCTTAAGAGAATCGAATCAGTTTCTTTAATAAAACAGTAGTTCAGCTAGGTTTCTTTCAGGGTAATTGTTGGTTTGCCGTGTTTTGGTTTGTTCAAAATTTTGTTTATTTAGAATATCTCTTTGACTAATCGGCCAATGGGTATCAATCATATCATTAGTTAATTTTAATCAGTTTTCTAGGGTTCATTGACTTGGTTTGATTCATGCTTGATTAGTAAACTCTTAATTAGTTCAGTTTAACTAGTGTATGCCTAATTGCTTATTTAGCTTAGGTCAATTTTTATTTTGTTCAATGGTTTTGTTGCAACTCTTTCAGCCTTAATTGAATTTATAAGGGCTAATTGTAAATAAAGAAATTTGAGGGGTTTATTTGAAGGATGGCTAAACTTAATAGGGTGAAAGAACCTACTAGAAGGCTCTAGAACAGGGGTCAGCTGGCCTCATTTGGTTAGCACAAAATGCTGAAACCAATGAGGAGAAGCCAGCTGTCCAAGTTTGTTAAAAGATACCTTGTGGCTGAAGGAAATAATTCCCTTATCCTTTTCATCACATGGCACTTTTTAGAGCTATATATAGAACCCTTCCCTCACTCCCAAAAAACAGATTTCTGAACCCTAATATTTTTTTTTAGAAGCACCATTCTCTGCACCTAAAATTCTGAAAACACACACTGAAAAAAGAAAAGGCTTTCAAAAACTGGGAAGCACAAAAAAAAAAGGGGTTAAATACTGTTTCATTTAAGTAGCTGATTTATGTTTTCGTCTGGTTTTCTCCTTGCTTCAAATACTTCACTGGTTTTGGATTCTAAATATGGATTGAACTGATTGTCCTGCTACTGATTACTGCTGTTAAATCCGGCTGATCTCATTATCATCTTGCTGAAGTTTTTTTGTTATTTTGGTTGTATCCAGGTATTGTCACAACTCCTGAAATGACAAGCTAAAGTATAACATGTTTTAAGTGGAAATGGATTATTTAGATCTTATCTTCTGTTTTGTTAGCATTTAACATGTTTGTTGGTTTGGTAATTCTTGTTTCTCTAGTTGTGGTTGAGTATTGGTACTTGTACTCTCTTCTTTAGTGAGCTTGGAAGTCGAATGTTCTGGTTTCAAATTTGTGTAATGTTTTAGTTGTATTTTTGGGATTATTAGGCTATGGCTGGTGAGGTTGCCATCTGAGTTTAGACAATTGAATATTTTCAGCATGCTTTGTTATTAATTCTGTAAATATGCATGATTAGATGATTAGAATTAGATAAGAGTGAATCCATGTTAGTAAACCATATGTTTTTGTTGAAATCATGTGACTTTGCTCTAAGTTGAGAATTCTATTATGTTCTGATAATGAATGAGTTATGTATTGGCTGTTATATTACTGAGTGCTACTTCATTAATAATATAATGTGGTTTGGCTTCAGAATGTGTCTTTCCATTTAGCTAAATTCTGCAATTATTTGGGCCGCAATAGGGTAAAGAAAAAGCTGTTGAGTTTCAAATGAGTTTGCATGGGCCCAAATTCAGGCGGGCTAGTCTCAAGCATGGGGCTTTTCAGCTTTATGTTGACTGATTGTTTCCCTTATATTTCGTTTAATACATGATTCGATCTCAAGATGATAATATAATGAAATCCGCTTTGAATAATTACAATAAATCGCATGCTTGGGCTGCGTGTTTGGCCTAGTTTAGCCCTTGATGCTTCTTGCAGTTTCAGTTTCGTTCTTGGGCTTTTCCTTGAGCCCAGTTTCCCTTTTAGAAGTTCTTGCCGTTCCTGTACTTATTACAAGTCTGGAACTCGCCCCAAACGTTTAATGCTGAAATATAATACTTCCGTGTGGGCTGCCTATAGTAACTTTAGGTAGAACTTGATTTAGGTGAAATCCAAGTATCTTTAGGTGACTTTAGTTAAGTACAATTTCTTAAAAATGGGTCGAAGTGTGCCATCCACGTTTAGATCACCTATGGCCCCCGTTTTAATTTTATAACTTTGATATTAAAAAATGACTGTTTCGTATTTTGCTTTAGGCACGTTAATATACCATCGTGGTTGTGTACACGTTCGCATGACATAATTACGATTGTAAAAACAAAACCGGATTATGCATTCCCGCAACTTTGGCCAAACCTTCTTAATATTAATAAAGCGTGATTAATTGTGGACACGTACGCGTGACATGATTTTTCACGCGCCAAATGAAATGAGTACACGTACGCGTGACTCGTTTTAGGATAATTTCTTGATTAAAAGAGGAAAATGCACATAGGTTCTAAAAAAGAGTAATTAAACAATTTAATAAGCCAGGTATGATCAAAGCAATCGTGCTAGAACCACGGAACTCGGAATTGCCTAACGCCTTCTCCCAGGTTAACAGAATTCCTTACCCGGATTTCTGTGTTTCGCAGACATTAAAACAGAGTCAAATCTCCTCGATTCGAGATTCTAAACCGGTGACTTGGGATACCATAAACTATCCGAAGTGGCGACTCTGATCTTAAATAATAATCCTGTTTCGATTGTCGCTTAAATTGGAAAAAACTCCCTTATACACCCTCTCGGGGGTAGTAAAAAGGAGGTGTGACAGCTTTGGCGACTCTACTAGCGATAAGAACCCAGAACTACTGGCTCAGGGTTCGAGAATTCGAGCTTGTAATATGATTTTGCTTGGCTTTATTTATTGTTGATATTATTGTATCCTGTGAACCCAATGTGCTAATTGTCGTTTATGTGCCATTTCAATATTGTTTGAATGTTATTAAAATGCTTTCTTATGCCACCCTTCTGAGTCTTCTAAAATTTGGCGCACACGTTCGCGTGGCCCACTTTCTGTTAAAAATCATACCAGTTAGAACGAGGCATAGGGCAGCAACAAGGCCGGGCAGACTTTAGTGCTCCCGGTACGTTGCCCCCACCTCGGCTCGAGTTGTCCACTCGGGTGAACCCAGTCTAGAACACAACACCAGGTTTAAACTTAGAAGAACATAACCTCATGCCGGATCCCTAGAAGGAACGTTTGTTTGCATCACGTGCATTTGACTTAGGGGACTCAGCACAGGGGTTGGGTCCGTGTAGGACAAATGTACCCAAAATAAAAGACCATCCTGATGCATCTTACGTGCTATGTGAACATTTATTTGTTTCGGCTTGCATGCTGACCGGCTAGGAAAGACAATCAGGGGAAAACCAAGAGTGGCGTAGAAAGGAAATAAACCCGGTGTTTGAAAATATCTCGAAACTCTGCCGATTTTTTTAGAAAAAAAGGGATTTGAAAAAGAAAAAAAAGAAGCATAAAGAGTCTTTTTAAAACGGGTCACTCACATTTTCTTTTAAAATTATGTCAAGACTGTCCGAACTACGCAGGTCTGATTCCCACCGGATGTGGGATACGTAGGCAACCTACATAGGGTTCGGCCGTCTTTTTTTGCAAAAGTAACCAAATAAAGTGAAGTTGTAGGTAGGTCTTTGGTCAAGAATAAGCCGACCCAGCTTCGGCACCGTTCTCACCGAGATAGCCTTAGAATATTTTCAGTTGTCGAAGGGCTATTTTCGTAGAGAACGAACAAGTCTGTCGGTAAAGGGTCATTTTTCTAAGTGTCTTCCCCCGACCTCAAAATTTACTTGAAATTGCGAAGGGGCCACATTTACGAAAGCAGCCACTTTTGTGTAGAAGGGGAAAGGGTCATTTTCTTTTGGGAGTTGAAAACTGTTTCTCAAAAGTCTGTCAGAGTCAACCCTAACCCTAACCATTCACAGGTACCAAGATGAACATTGTCCAGGACCCGAAACTACTAGTCATAGAGCAGGCTCAGTTGCAGTTGCGCATGTGGTGGTATGATTCGGACGAAGATGGTCAAGACTAGGTGAAAGAACAGTTGGGTGCTCTCATTGATATATTGGAAATTAGACCACATGAAGATTTGATCAAAGCTTTGTTAACCTTTTGGGATCCTGTGCACAATGTCTTTCGCTTCTCGGATTTTAAGTTCACCCCTACACTGGAAGAAATAGCTGGGTACATCCATTTTGGCCGGGACATGAGAAAACAACAGTTGATATTCCCGAGAGCCCTATCAGTGCACAAATTCTTTGATCTTCTTAATATCAGCAAACAAATGAAGAAGGCTCATGTAGACAAAGGGTGCTGTTCCTTTCAATTTTTGTATTCCAGATTCGGGCATTCGGTCGGGTTCGAAACACATAAAAAAGGATTGAAAAACAAACAGGACAAGAACCTTTGGCAAATCCATCGTAGGTTCGCCTTCATAGTTGCGTTCCTGGCAATCATAGTCTTTCCAAATTCCGAGGGGATGGTGGATACCCGCATGGCTAGAGTTGCACAAACCCTTATTACAAAGAAAGATCAGACACTTGCTCCTCTAGTATTGGCAGATATTTACCGGGCATTGACATTGTGTAGATCCGGGGCTCAATTCTTCGAGGGCTGCGGTGTTCTTCTACAAATGTGGTTGATCGAGCATCTCCGCCATCACCCCAAGTTCATGAGCTATGGTTCAAGCAAAGATAATTTCATCAAAAGCTATGAGGAAAGGGTGAAAGATTACAACACTCCAGAAGGGTTTGAAGCATGGATATCCCATTTGAAAGCTCTAAAAGCAAGTCAAGTCGAATGGATAATAGGTTGGCTCCCGATGACAGAAATCATATATATGACAGCCACAAAGGGTTATCTGATGTTGATGGGTTTGCGGAGTGTCCAGCCGTACGCACCACAGAGGGTCTTAAGGCAGCTAGGGAGGTATCAGGTGGTACCTGAAGATGAAGATCTAACCACCCAGGTCATCGAACTCCATCCAGAGGCCGCATTGCCAGAGGCTTTAGTCCAGCAGGATTGGAATACTTATCGGTATCTGAAAAATGGAACCCAGGTACCAGATGTTGCCAAAGGGGAAGTGAATCTGAATTATGCAACGTGGTTTGAAGGAAAGTCAGGTGCAAGCAATGAGCCAGAGCCCGAAAGACCAGCAAAAAGACCGCATGTACAGGCTTTCAATGACTAAGTCAAGGAAAGGTTGGCCTGGGGAGAGAAGGAGAAAAAGTAACAAGCTACCATTCACACCATTGAAGAAAAATTAAGAAACGTGAGTTCAATAACGATCTACAACTGCAAGAAGCTGAAGGAGAAAGAAGGAAATTGGCCCAGTAAAATGAAGCCTTACGAGCTCAAATTCAAAGAATGAAAATCGCCGCTGAAAATTCGGCCAGAAGCAGACATGATGAGAAACTCATAAATGGCCTTAGGAGAAAGGTGGGTGATTACGAGGAAAACCTGGAAAAGACTGAAAAGGAGTTGGCAAAACCCCAAGCCAAGTTAGTTAAGAATGCGGAGGGACGGGCAAGTTTCGTCCGACAGCTAAAGAGCAGTACGACAGAGGAATGGGGGGTCTAAAGAAAAGGATCAATGTCCTGGAAAACGAAATGACCAAGAATGCAAGAGATTTCAAAGCAGAAAGGGAATATTGCTATGCCCTGATGTCGCAGTTAGAAAAGGACATGCAGAAACTTCAAAAGCATACTGCCGAACAAGTTTTGGGGGCCCGATCTCAGCAAATTGGACGATTGCTACAAGAGAAGGATATTATCAGGGAAAGGGTTAGGAGGATTGCGGACTACATTGTGATGAAATGCAACGAGTGTGAAGACATGACCCAGTCCATGTTTTTCGCTTCAGTTATGATTTTTGTCCGACAGATTATGGATGACTTGTTTCGTCTTCAAGAAGACCTGGCGCATAGGCCCGCAGCAAGGCCAACTGGAGCAGCAGTGGAAGCACTAATGTACTCTTGATTTTATGTTTCTAGTCTGTGTTGTAATTTCTTTTAGAGTCTGTCGGTCCATTTTGAGTCTTGCTTTAGTTTTTGAAAATATTGAGGTCTGTAGGAAAGTCGTTGTAATCAAGATGTGTCTACTTTGTTTTATTTTATAGTATTTGAAGAAAAACAAAAATGTGTCCTTTTATTTTGCATTTGTCCCCAAAACTACGCTTGGTCTGATTCATGCGGCATCATGATACGTAGGCAATCTACATAGGATTCGATCATAACCATAAAATGAAAAAGAAAAAAAGAGTGGAAATAAATCGAGGGGAAAGAAATAATGGCAAAACAAGAGAGGAAAAGACAATGAGAGAACAAAAGAAGGCAAAAATACCAGCAAAGAAAGGTGGGAATAAAAAGGAAAGAGAGAATGAAAAATGCAAAATGAAAAGAATTAGTGAAAGCCGGGATGAAGCACGCAGCCGTGCAAATGCATAGTAGAAATGGTTAACTGCTTAGGGGCATTGCATCCCCAACGTGCGGTTGCCTACCTGTTAAGCTCTTAATCGCTAACAAGTTTGGTTGTTGTCATCAAGTCCAGCCAGGTGGTTAGTTTGTTTGGCATTCTGGCAACCCACCCGTACAACATCGGGTCTAAAAACAAGTTGATTATGGCTGGCCAAGAACTGAACGCAAGTGTTATTGATCCGTCAAGAGAGGGGGAAGAGTCTGAGGTTAACCTGAAAGAGGAGCTACATAAGTTGAAGCATCAGATGGCCGAAATGTACCAAGCATGGGTCAAAGGGCATCCCCCACCATCATACCCTGCCAACCCCGCTTTCATCCCACCATTAGCTCAATCCCAAGAACCTCCCAATGTTGATTCGTACCCCACAACCTGCACCAGGCTTCACCCACTACCACCACTATCAGGGGTATCTGCGATGCCCGCAGATGCATCTAAGGGAACGCAGGTGCGACACAGAAGCGGACTAGTTTCCGTAGGTGCGCAAGTGCACGTGCGGCCACCTTATCGTAGAAGCGGTCCCAGGTCCCTTAATTCATTTCCGCACTTGCATAGGAATTTCCACAGGTGCGGCACCGCAGGTGTGATGAAGAGGTCGCGGGAGCGAATTTGTTGGGCAGAAAAGGGGAAATTTCGAGGGTTTGAATTCATTCTTCTTTTTTGGACTTGAGAGCTCGGAAATTGGCGATTCTTCAAGGGATTCTTAGAGAAAGCTTTGGGGTAACAATTCCTAACTCATTTTTGGTTGTATTTGTTGATACCCAATTTTTCCCTATGTATTTTTATATGCAGAATACTTTAAAGATGCATATGTATGCATATATGAGCATGTCCCAGGGATTATTTATTTTTCCTGAATTTTCAAAAGATTTTTTAATCAATTTATTGCCCTATTTTATCAAGGGAAAACCCAATACTTATCCCCAATTATNAGGCGCCCACCTGGAGAACAAGGGAAAACAGCTCAAGATTCAAGGGAAAGCAGGTCAAGTTCAGCAATCAGGCGCCCACTTGGAGAACAAGGGAAAGCAGCTCAAGTTGCAAGGGAAAGCAGTTCGAAGTTCAAGCAATCAGGCGCCCACCTGGAGAACAAGGGAAAACAGTTCAAGTTTCAAAGGAAAGGAAGACAGTTCAAGCTTCAGCAAGCAGGCGCCCACCTGGAGAACAAGGAAAAACAGTTCAAGTTTCAAAGGAAAGTAGTCCGAATTTCGAAGGAAGGCAGTTCGAGTTTTGGCAATCAGGCGCCCACCTGGAAAACAAGGGAATTCACTTCAGAATGCATTTCAAGTCAGCAACAAAGGAAGCTACCTGGGAAGTACGAGTCAACAGCTTAAGATGCACCACAGAGCCGCAGAAGCTGCAAGATCAAGTTTGAAGATACGTAGATAGGATTCTTGTAATTCATAGATCATAGTTTAGTTTAGCTTCTTTTGTTTTGACTCGGTGTAATAAGGAGTTCAGCAAGCAGTAGCAGCAGCAACAATAGTGAAATCACAGCTTCTCGGTACTCCCAGCAACCAAAACTTCCCGAACTACACTGACCTGATTCCTTTATAGCCAAGGATATGTAGGCAACCTCGAAAGAAAGGTTCGGTCAAATCTTTCAAAAATGCTTCCCACGGAGTGTTCAAACGGGCAAAAATCACTCGTATCTGCTCACTTTATCTTTGCACGAAAACTCTTACTGTTTCCGAGCAAAGAGGGGCATCCGTGAGCACATGATTTTTGCCCTATATGAATTACTCCCATAAAACCCAAGAGAATAGATTTTTTCCAATTATTTTCTATTTTTTTAGGATTTTTGTAGGATTTTATTAATTGTTTGCATTTTTGTGCACGTTTAATTTCCATTAAAAATCATGAAAAATGTCAAAAATACTATGCATTGCATTTAGGTTTAGTCTTTATATTTTTAGGATTAATTAGTTAATTATTTATTTTGTTAAAAATAAAAATCACAAAAATGGCTCATTTTACATTTTTACCTTTTAGTTTTTAGATTATTGATTTTTCTCTTTTAATTTAGGGTCAAATTTTTTTTATAATTTTGTAATTAGATAATTAGTTTAATTTTTCAAGTTAGATTAATTTAGGATTTTAATTAAAGAAAAAGAGAAAAAGAAAAAAAGAGAAAAGAAAAGTAAATAAAAAATAGAGATTTGGAAAAGGAAAAAGGGGTTGGTTATTTGAATTTGGGCCACCAAGGGACCAAATCTGGTGGCCCGATTGTTTTTACCCGTTCAGGCCCCCCAAGCCCAAAGCCAATTACCCGGTCCAGCCCCGTCTAAACCAAACGACCCCGTTTTGTTTGACCTGTCATCACAACTATTGGATCATTGAGATCCAACGGCCCGGAACTCATCACTCCCAACTATATAAATGTCCAAACCCCGGTCAAACCCTAGAGACCCCTTCCTCATCTCCCTCGTCCCCAAGCCATTAAACCCTAGCTGCCCTTTCACCCCTCACCGGCTCCGCCTTACTCCGCCGTTGGAAATCGCCTCACGGTGGCGGCCGGTCTCCAAACCACTCCGAATTTGCACCAGATAATCCTCACCTCCCCTTCTTGCCAAATCCACTACTAATTTCTCTTAAATCCCACCCAAATCCCACCAATTTCAAATCTGGGAGTTCAACCTAAAAACCCTAACTCACCCAAATAATCTCAAACTCACACCTCATGACCTCCACACCCCCTTTAACTCGAATCCCTTACCAGATTTCCTTAAATCCCCAGCGAACTCCTCTAATTTCAGATCTGAGAACCAAAAGAAAATATGCTATAGCATGTTCCGGTCTTATGCAATCCTTTATGTTCGTATAGTTCGAAACTCACCCCAAATGGATTGTTCTTGACAAGAACAATCATTTGAGGTCAATTCCGAATTATTTCGAAGTCGAGCCAAATCTGCATAAGAGTCCTTTCTGTTTTATCAATAGGTATATTTCTTGTCTTCATTTTAGGTTTAATTTCCTTCTTCCTAATGTTGTCCGCTATTTGTTATTCCATCTTAGTTGTTCATCTCTCTTTCATTTTTCTTAAATTTTTAACATTGCTCTGTGGTTAATCTTTAGTTCAATGGTTAGTCATTAATTATTAGTTAATTTAGGTGCTTAAGAGAATCGAATCAGTTTCTTTAATAAAACAGTAATTCAGCTAGGTTTCTTTCAGGGTAATTGTTGGTTTGTCGTGCTTTGGTTTGTTCAAAATTTTGTTTATTTAGAATATCGCTTTGATTAATCGTCCAATGGGTACCAGTCATATCGTTAGTTAATTTTAATCAGTTTTCTAGGGTTCATTGACTTGGTTTGATTCATGCCTGATTAGTAAACTCTTAATTAGTTCGGTTTAATTAGTGTATGCCTAATTGCTTATTTAGCTTAGGTCAGTTTTTATTTTGTTCAATGGTTTTGTTGCAACTGTTTCAGCCTTAATTGAATTTATAAGGGCTAACTGTAAATAAAGAAATTTGAGGGGTTTATTTGAAGGATGGGTAAACTTAATAGAGTGAAAGAACCTACTGGAAGGCTCTAGAACAGGGGTCAGCTGGCCTCATTTGGTTAGCACAAAATGCTGAAACCAATGAGGAGAAGTCAGCTGTCCAAGTTTGTTAAAAGATACCTTGTGGCTGAAGGGAATAATTCCCTTATCCTTTTCAGCACATGGCACTCTTTAGAGCTATATATAGAACCCTTCCCTCACTCCCAAAAAACAGATTTCTGAACCCTAAAAAAAAAATTTTGGAAGCACCATTCTCTACACCTAAAATTCTGAAAGCACCACTGAAAAAAGAAAAGGGCTTTCAGAACTGGGAAGCACAAAAAAGGGGTTAAAATACTGTTTCATTGAAGTAGTTGGTTTATGTTTTCGTCTGGTTTTCTCCTTGCTTCAAATACTTCACTGGTTTGGATTCTAAATATGGATTGAACTGATTGTCCTGCTGCTGATTACTGTTGTTAAATCCGGCTGATCTCATTATCATCTTGCTGAAGGTTTTTTGTTGTTTTGGCCGTATCCAGGTATTGTCACAACTCCTGAAATGACAAGCTTAAGTATAACATGCTTTAAGTGGAAATGGATAATTCAGATCTTATCTTCTGTTTTGTTAGCATTTAACATGTTTGTTGGTTCGGTAATTCTTGTTTCTCTAGTTGTGGTTGAGTATTGGTAATTGTACTCTCTTCTTTAGTGAGCTTGGAAGTCGAATGTTCTGGTTTCAAATTTGTGTAATATTTTAGTTGTAATTTTCGGATTATTAGGCTATGGCTGGTGAGGTTGCCATCTGAGTTTAGACAATTGAACATTTTCAGCATGCTTTGTTATTAATTCTGTAAATATGCATGATTAGATGATTAGAATTAGATAAGAGTGAATCCATGTTAGTAAACCATATGTTTTTGTTGAAATCATGTGACTTTGCTCTACGTTGAGAATTCTATTATGTTATGATAATGAATGAGTTATGTATTGGCTGTTACAATACTGAGTGCTACTTCATTAATACTATAATGTGGTTTGGCTTCAGAATGTGTCTTTCCATTTAGCTAAATGCTGCAATTATTTGGGCCGCAATAGGGTAAAGAAAAAGCTGTTGAGTTTCAAATGAGTTTGCATGGGCCCAAATTCAGGCGGCCCAGTCTCAAGCATGGGGCTTTTCAGCTTTATGTTGACGGATTGTTTCCCTTATATTTCGTTTAATACATGATTCGATCTCAAGATGATATTATAATGAAATCCGCTTTGAATAATTACAATAAATCGCATGCTTGGGCTGTGTGTTTGGCCCAGTTTAGCCCTTGATGCTTCCTGCAGTTTCAGTTTCGATCTTGGGCTTTTCCTTGAGCCCAGTTCCCCTTTTAGAAGTTCTTGCCGTTCCTGGACTTATTACAAGTCTGGAACTCGCCCCAAACATTTAATGCTGAAATATAATACTTCCGTGTGGGCTGCCTATAGTAACTTTAGGTAGAACTTGATTTAGATGAAATCCAAGTATCTTTAGGTGACTTTAGTTAAGTACAATTTCTTAAAAATGGGTCGAGGTGTGCCATCAACGTTTCCTCGTATTAATTTTATAACTTAGATATTAGAAAATGAATGTTTCGTAGTTTGCTTTAGGCACGTTAATATACCATCGTGGTTGTGTACACATTCGCGTGACATAATAACGATTCTAAAAACAAAACCGGAGTATGCGTTCGCGCAACTTTGGCCAAACCTTCTTAATATTAATAAAGCGTGATTAATTGTGGACACGTACGCATGACATGATTTTTCACGCGCCAAATGAAATGAGTACACGTACGCGTGACTCATTTTAGGATAATTTCTTAATTAAAAGAGGCAAATGCACATAGGTTCTAAAAATGAGTAGTTAAACAATTTAATAAGCCAGGTATGATTAAAGCGATCGTGCTAGAACCACGGAACTCGGGAGTGCCTAACCCCTTCTCCCGGGTTAACAGAATTCCTTACCCGGATTTCTGTATTTCGCAGACATTAAAATAGAGTCAAATCTCCTCGATTCGGGATTCTAAACTGGTGACTTGGGACACCATAAACTATCCCAAGTGGCGACTATGATCTTAAATAATAATCCCGTTTCGACTGTCACTTAAATTGGAAAAAACTCCCTTATACACCCTCTCAGGGGTAGTAAAAAGGAGGTGTGACAATTCTTCTCGTGAATCTTTAGCTGCCGTGAACCATATGCAATAACCTTTCCACCCTACATCAATACCGCACCAAGTCCAATACTATGCGTCACAATATACTGTATAGGGCCCTGAACCTGTGGGCAACACCAACACCGACGACGTAGTCAAAGTTGTCTTGAGCATTTGAAAGCTCGCCTCACACTCGTCTGACCATCTGAATGGGGCACTCTTCTGAGTTAACCTAGTCAACGGGGCTGCTATAGATGAAAACCCTTCCACAAACCGACGGTAATAACCCACCAAACCCAAGAAACTACGGATCTCCGTGGCTGAAGTAGGCCTAGGCCAATTCTGAACGGCCTCAATCTTTTAGGATCCACCTGAATACCCTCTGTTGATACAACGTGACCCAAGAAAGCAATTGAACTAAACCAAAACTCACATTTCGAAAACTTAGCATATAACTGGCTGTCCCTCAAAGTATAAAGAAAGACCGAAAGATGCTGCTCATGCTCCTCTCGAGTGCGGGAGTAGATCAAGATATCATCAATAAATACAATCAAAAGGAATCTAGGTAAGGCTTGAACACCCGGTTCATCAAATCCATAAATGCTGCTGGGGCATTTGTCAAGCCAAATGACTATTACTAGGAACTCATAATGCCCATATCAAGTTCGAAATGTTGTCTTAGGGACATCGGATGCCCTGATCCTCAACTGATGGTAACCAGACCTCAAATCGATCTTCGAAAATACATTGGCACCCTGAAGCTGATCAAATAAGTCATCAATCCACGGCAATGGACACTTGTTCTTGATGGTGACTTTGTTCAACTGCCGATAGTCTATGCACATCCTCATTGATCCATCCTTCTTCTTTACAAACAACACTGGCGCACCCTAGGGTGAGACACTAGGTCTAATAAAGCCCTTATCAAGACAATCTTGCAACTGCTCCTTCAATTCTTTCAACTCCTTCAATTCTTCATCGCTTTCGCGAGAGACCTGTCGCGGTCGCGATGCACAATGGCCAGAAAGGCCTTTGCGTTCGCGAAGAGTTGCACGCGTCCGCGATAGTCTGTCCCCCCCGACCTTCGCGTTCGCGAGCCTAGGCCCACGTTCGCATAGAACAAGTCGATGATTCCCAGCCCACCTCCAATGCACTACGCGTTCGGGTCAAGCCGGTTACGTTCGCGAAGAGAAAACTCCCCAGTTCTCCGCGTTCGCGACCGAAGCCTCGCATTCGCATAGAACAAATCCATCCCTAGCCCATCTTACACTTCGCGTTCGCATGAGAAGCTTCACGAACGTGAAGAAGGAAACCAGCAAGTGCTGAAGCTACAGAAAACCAAATTTTCCTAAGTCTAAAACATCCCGAAGCCTATCTAAAACTCACCTGAGCCCTCGAGGCTCCAAACCAAACATGCATACAAGTCTAAAAACATCAAACAGACTTGCTCGTGCGATCAAATCGCCAAAATAAAACCTAGAACTATGAATTTAGCACCAAATTGAATGAAATTTTCAAGAAAGTTTTAAAACTTCTAACTTCTCAACCGGACGTCCGAATCACGTTAAATTAGTTCCGTTTCTTACCAAATTTCATAGATAGGGTATAAATATCATAACAGACCTGTACCAGGCTCCGGAACCAAAATAAGGACTCGATACCAACAAGATCAAACATTACCAAATTTCTTTAAACCATTATAATTTCAGTCTTTCAATTTTAATCCAAAATTCATATCTCGAGCTAGGGACCTCGAAATCCGATTCCGGACATACGCCTAGGTCCCATATTTTATTACGGACCCATTGGGACCGTTAAAATACGGGTCCGGCTCCATTTACTCAAAACGTTGAGCGAAGTCAACAAAAATCAACTTTTTAGGCCTAAAATTATTATCTCATCAATTTTTCACATAAAAGCTTTCCGGGAACGCGCCCGGACTACGCACGCAAATTAAGGAGGAATAAAATGAGGCTTTGAAGGCCTCGGAATATGAAATCGAGTTCTAAAATATAAGATGACCTTTTGGGTCATCACAACCGTCTTAACCAAATCAAGTTTCACCTAAACCTATTTCTTTTGATATCAACCCAACAACTTCCCAATCAACTTTACAGAGTCGGACATCAGAAAACTCCCCTACTTTTGATAAGTCAACTGCCTCAAATCAAGAACAAATCACCTCAATTTCAAAACAGGGTAGACCTTCTAAAACACTTAAAACTCATGCATACCTCAAGGATTATGAATACACAATTCCTAAACCACAACCTACTTATCATGACTACTGTTCTTTTTCTAGTGAGAGTCAGAATACACCATCATTTTCTTTTAACAATTCTGTAACCAAAATGAATTTCAATTCCCTTAATGTCTTAAATTCTAATAGTCAACACTCGATGGGAACTATCTCACACAAGTTTGAACCTAGTTCGTGTAAAGAGCTGTTGTGAAGCCTATTTGGCAAGCAGTAGTGAATCAGGAATTTTAGGCATTGTATGCAAATCAGACTTGGGATTTAATTCCCCTTCCAGTTGGAAAGAAGGCAACATAGTACAAGTGGGTGTATAAAATTAAGCATAAGGTAGATGAAAGCATAGAAAGATTTAAAGCAAGATTAGTAGTGGAAGGATTATACAGAAACTTTCTCACTGGTGGTAAAAATGACAACTGTGAGAGCTTTGATTGCAACAACAGTTAAGAAAGGATGGCAAGTTCTAAAATTGGATGTCCACAATACTTTCCTTCATGGGATCTCCATGAAGAGGTGTACATGGAAGTGCCACCAGGGATGGTTGTGGAAAGGCCAGATTTGGTGTGCAAACTAAATAAGTTCTTGCATGGTCTCAAACAAGCAAGCATACAGTGGTATGAAAAGCTAACTGAAGCACTATGTTCTAGTGGATATACTCATTCAATGATTGACTACTCTTTATTCTACAAGAAGGTTGGAGGATCAATAGTGTTTGTAGCTGTGTATGTAGATGATGTTCTTATCACAGGTACCCACTTACAAGAGATTGAATCCTTGAAAAACTTTTCGCACGACACCTGCAAGATAAAGGATCTAGGGAGGCTTCACTATTTCCTAGGTTTGGAGATCCAATAATACACAGCAATGGAGTATTGATGTCGCTGTGGAAGTTCATTGTGAATCTCTTAAAAGAATTTGGATGTGAATATTGTCCTCCCATGACTTCTCCTCTAGATCCCTCTGTGAAACTGAAAGCTGATGAAGGGGCCCTGTTGACAGACCTCTCTTACTAAGGGAAGTTTGATTGGGAAGCTCAACTTCCTCACTAACACTAGGCTGGACACATCCTACAATGTACAACATCTTAGTCAATTTACGCAAAGTCTCAGGGAACTACATCTAAAGGAATATCATGTTCTAAGGTACCTAAAAGGTGATCCAAACCTGGGGATCTTTCTTACCAACAATACAAATTATAAAGTCAAAGCCTTCTGTGATTCAGATTGGGAAACTTGTCCTCAGTCTAGAAAATGTCACAACCCAAAACACGACCCGTCGTGATGGCACCTATCGATGATACTAAGCCAGCCGCCATTACCAAAATGCTTTCAACAATAACTAGAATTAATCAAGACTCTTAAAAATAGCTAAAATCTTTGCCATAAACACGGGGTGAACCCCAAAACATAAGTGCGGAAATAAAGCCCGATATCGGGGTGTCACTAGTCATGAGCATCTGACATAACCGATCCGAAAGTAACAAAACTAACATAGTCTGGAATCCAAAATACAGAAAATAAGGACAGATAGGGAAGAAGAAAGCAGGGTTGCGAACGCCGGCAGCTACCTCGCGATCTCCAATGACCAGCTACGAGTATTATAAACAACCTCCGCGTCCAACAGCTCTTGGATCTGCACACGAGGTGCAGTAGTAACGTGAATACACCAACTCAGTAAGTAACAATAATAAATAAGGAACTGAAGATAGTGACGAGCTACACAGTTTTTGTTCATGTTTCAATAATTTCATAAAGGAAAAAAGTCATTCTTCCCAAGTTCCAGTAATTCAAGTCAAATCAGTTTATTTTAGTCAAGTTCAAGTAAAAACAGATAAGAATGTCTTTCAACAGCTTTCAAAACATGGAAATAAGGCAACTGTGTGCATCAATAATGTAATCATATACTGCCACTAAGGCAATAATCTCTCAGTCCTCCCAATCACTCCAACCTTACAATCACTTATTCCTCACAATCACTCAGCACTCGGCACTCGGCACTCGCACTCAATAGGTGTGCAGACTCCGGAGGGGCTCCTTCAGCCCAAGCTCTATAACCAGACAATCATGGCATAAATCAATCAGGCCCTCGGCCTCACTCAGTCAAAAATCAATAAAATATATTGCGGTGTGCATCCCGATCCCATAAATCCTCATAATCAGAACCTCGGCCTCACTCAGTCATCAGTCTCTCCAATCTCTCGGGCTCTCAGATATCAGGAAAATCAGCCCAAACAGCAATAACATGAAGTATCAGATAGAATAACAGAGACCGAGATATGATATGCGAGTAAAAACTGTGACTGAGTACAAATAGCATTTAACAGGCAATTCAACATGTAATGCGGCCCCTACGGGACCCAACAATGCCAACATATAGCCTAAACAGGGATTCTAACATGATTTACAGTCAATCTTTCATAACACATAGAGAGCAAATAGCTAACAACATATTGTTCAACTTTAAAGTTCTACGGGACGGACCAAGTCTCAATCCCCTCAGTGCGCGCCCACACGCCCTCACCTCCAAAATAGTCGCAAGACACAATGTCCGGGGTTTCATACCCTCAAGACCAGATTTACAACTGTTACTTACCTCAATCCGAGCAAAATCCTACTCTGCGATGCCTTTGTCTCTCGAATCGGCCTCCGAACGTCCCGAATCTAGCCAAAAGTAATCCAACACAATCAATATATACCAAAGGAATCAATTCCAAAAGAAAACTACTAAATAGGACTCAAATCCCGAAATTTGCTCAAACCCAGCCCCCGGGCCCACGCCTTGAAATTCGACAAAAGTCACGAAACTAGAAAGTCTATTCACTCACGAGTCTAACCATACCAAATTTACTCAAATCCGACAACAAAATCCCATCTCAAGAACTCTTCCATTTTTTCCCAAATTTTCCACCCCAAATCACAATTTAGATGATGAAAATCAAGATGTAATCATGGAATTTGACTAAAATCAAGTGAAGAACTCTTACCCCAATCAACTCCTCGAATATCCCTTCAAAAATTGCCCTGTGGTCTCCAGCTCAAAATATGAAAAATGGGCTCAAACCTTTGATTTTGAATATAACACTGTCTGCCCAGATTTCCTTCATCGCGATCGCGGAAATAGCCTCGCGATCGCGAAGCACAAATAGGCTGCCCCACATTTTAACCTTACGCGATTGCAGAATTACCCACGCGATCGCGGATCACAACCTCTTAGAACTACGCGAACGCGCCCAGCTCCACTCGATCGCGTAGAGAAAATTCCCTCACCTCACTACTGCTCCAAATCCTTCTACGTGAACGCGGCCTCTGCCACGCGTTCGTGATGCACAGCTTCGCACACCTACGCGATCGCGACCCTATCTCTGCGATCGCGTAGAACAAACTCACATCTGCCCCCAAGTAAGCTTACGCGATCGCGAATGAACTCCTGCGATCGCGTACAAGGAAACCAGAAACAGCTGAAACCAGAAACAGCTGATACCAGATATCTGCAATTCAGCCATATTGCGAACCAAAAACCAAGTCCGTTAACCACCTAAAACTCACCCGAGGCCCTCGAGACCCCAACCACACATACCAACATGTCCCATAACACCATACGAACTTAGTCGAACCTTCGATTCACTCAAACCAACATCAAAACACCAAATTACCCCCGGATTCAAGCCTAAGAACTTCTAAAATTTCAAATTCCACAAACGACGCCGAAACCTATCAAATCACGTCCGAATAATCTCAAGTTTTATACACAATTCAGAAATGACACCACGTACCTATTACAACTTCCGGAATTTCATTCCGACTCCGATATCAAAATCTCCACTGCCGACCAAAATTGCCAAAATTCCAACTTTCGCCAATTCAAGCCTAATTCTACTATGGACCTCCAAATCACATTCCGGACGCGCTCATGAGTCCAAAATCACCTAGCGGAGCTAACGGAATCATCAAAATTCAAATCCGAGATCGTTTACACATAAGATAACATCCGGTAAACTCTTCTAACTTAAACCTTCTCATAAGAGACTAGGTGTCTCAATTCACTCCAAAATCACTTCGAACCTAAACCAACTAACCCGGTAAGTCAAAATACAGCTGAAGAACACAAAAGAAGAAGGAAATAGAGAAATAGAGCTATAACTCTCGAAAGGACCGGCTGGGTCGTTACAGAAAATCAGTTAGTGGCTACATTGTATTACTTGGGGACAACCCCACTAGCTGGACTTCATGTCCTCTGCATAAGCTGAGTACAGGCCAGCTAGAATGGTGGTTGGAGAGCTTGTTTGGCTAGCTAGACTTCTCACAGAACTGACTGTTCCTTTATCCTTACACATACCAATCTTTTGTGACAACCAAACAGCTCTACACATAGCAAGGAACCCTGTATTTCATGAGGCATATTGAAGTGGACAGCCAGTTTGTGCGAGATCAGCTGCAAGAAGGGTCAATTTCTCTGCATCACATTTTTACATATAACCAATTGGCTGACATCTTTACCAAATCCCTGACAGGAGTCAAGCATTCCACATTTCTTGGCAAGTTGGCGGTCAGCTCTTCACCTCCAACTTGGGGGGGGGGGGGGGAGGTGTTGAGATTCTAGACTGTACATATACGCAACATTATATTAGCACTATATCATTGTATTAATTATTCGTTTACTGATTCTTTGTAGAATAGTTAGTGAGATGTTAGTTGTTAAATGACAACTGTCAATTAGTTAGCTGGTTAGATTATTTGTTAGTTACAAGTTGTATAAATAGGGACGGATGTTATTTTCCTAATTGAGTTGGTTACATTTTTGTCCCAACTCCTTTTTAGAAGCTGCAGTTCATTTTTTTCTCTTTTCTCTACAATCCCCTATTCCTCCATTAAAGCTCTTGTCGAGCTCGTGTTCCCTTCAACATTTCACAAACCCTTCAGATCATGTAGCTTCGCCCCTACTTATAATCTCTATCTGCATTGATAGAGCATAGTCTTTCTAATTTTAGGTGCTTAGCTTATCCAATTCGGATCAGATGGCGAGAGACCCTGTACTGAGTCCATATATGAAACAAGTATAATTCACACCAAGTGAATTACATTAAATTTTTATGTTCCAAAGTGAATTTGAACCCTAGTCCGTGGCTTAGATCTAGAAACCCATAAACAGTAACATAGTTAGAGCAGGGCAAAGCTACATGGTCGGGGAAATGATTTATTTAAACTCCTTTCATCGGAAAATTATATCATGCAAGTAGGGTTGAACCACTTTTTCTTCTATATATACAAATTGCATGTTGAATTCCCTTGACATCAAATAAGCTTCTAACTTAGTCTCAATGATGACTTAAAAATTGATTTAAGTTGCATCAAATCTCAATGGTATGATATTTTTGTATTTTCTTGAATCTTGTTAAAATTTCTGGCTCCGCTATCGAATTTGAATTCCATCTAGAATTTTGTTTTTTCCCAACGTGGTCCATCCAACATTTAAGGATGTAAAAATAATAGGGTTTCTTTAGCTACATGGATTGTTGGAATATTTGATATGCATTTATTTATATGCATGTGCAAATATTGTGAGACAAAAGCAGCAGTTTATCACATGACGTTACAAGAAAATGTTTGCTCTTAACGTGTTGTGTTTCTGCTATTTCAGAATGCAGAAATTTAACAACATTTTATGCAAAATTCACTTGACTAGGAAACCTATGTATTCAAACACATTCTAAAATATGTGGAAATGTCCCCAAAAATCCCAAAGAATACGCTGAAGTTTTATATGCTCTTGTCTATTAAGAAAATGTCACGTGATTGATGTCGGCAAATTAACGAAATAACGTCAAACCTGACCAAGAACCACCTTAGACCCCACTATTATAGTTGTAGCTTTGTCTTGTGACATTAATTTCCAGCAAGAAGCTAAGCAGATTCAATATTGAAATTAATTTGATAGATTTAATCTTTTATGATTTAAGCACTGAAAAATTATAGGTTCAAATTTGAGTATTTATTAAAATTTAAGAATTTTTACATATTTATTTATGTAATTATATTTATATGGAAAATAGAGAATTCAGTGAAACCCATAAAATATAAGTTGCATACGCTTTCAAGTAGAAGTGTATTTAGTGTAGATGCTATTGGTTCAACTGAACCCATAGCTTTCGCTCATACCCTGTATTTTTGTCCAAAAAATTATTAAATATGTAGAAATAATAAATTTTGAACTCATTAAATTAGATGAAATGTGGTAGAATTGTGAATCTGAACCCATAAAGTTTAAATCGTGAATCCACCTTTGCTTTCAAGGTGGCTTTTCTTATGTTACTTCGATATTCATCATCGAAATTTCTTTCCAACTAGTGGGTAACTAAGAAAACCTCTTTGACCAAATAGGGAGAAGGAGAAGTAAAATTATTAAATTATTAATGAATTTAAATTTTATTTATCGACAGTTTAACAAATAGTTATGTATTAGGGTGACACTAGGAATCTACAAATTGAAGTGAGCTAAATGCAGAAATGTGAAGTTAAATTTAGTCTTGGCTATCATATATTTAATCCACATTGCAATAAATGACACAAATTTTACTAGCTTGAACCATAACAGTGACCATGGTCCCAGTATGCTTGGTTGACCATAGCACTAGTTTGGGTGACCCCTGGGAAATCCCTCATGTTGCATTTATGAAAAACCACCAACGGTCGTAATAAGATGGATAAAATCTCTTCATTCTTAAAGTTAGATATTTCGGATTCGAACTTTAGAATGGAAAAAAATCTAAAATAGAGAGCTTTTTTCCTCTGATGACTCTTACATAGTGTGAATCCAGATTAGTCGCGGAAGCATATGTTAGACAATGGGTGGGAAACAAAAAAAATAAAAAAGATATGGTCCCAGTCAGTGTGAGTACTATTGACAATAAACGTAAACTACCTAACTAGTATCCATTATTACAAACAAGAGATCTATCTATCTCATTTTTTTTCCTTTCAAAATCTGATGTAATTTTTTTCACAGGGGTTGGTTTTGGATTGGTTTTTCTATTTTCTGAAGCATAGTTATTTAACTGGAGAGCTAAAAATGAACGCCAACAGTAGTGATCAGAAAGTTACTGAATACTTGTGATATTACATTCAAATTGCGACCATTGACCACTGGATTATATTCTACTTAAGCTTATATATTATTATAATACAATGAGATCAAGGCATGTCCATAATTTTAAAACCTACGTTGTAGACTAATAATTAGCACCATATACATCGTAAAGGCACATGTAAAGAATATGATTGCATGTTGAAGATACTAAACTCAGCTATCAAAGCTTAATTTTCTCATATTTTTTGCTGGATTTGGAATTACTTGCTCCATCATATTAATTAACTAGCACATTGATCATAATTAGCTTGATATCTCTCTTTATTTCAGTTATTGTTCTTTGGCTTTAGTTATATATAGTTGTATACAGTCAAACTTTTCTATAACAGCCTCGTTTGTTCTGAATATTCTTAGATGTTATAGCGAAGTGCTGTTATAGAGAACATCTATTATAACATAACTTAAAATTTTGTTCCGAACAAGTTTGGCTTTTATAGTGACGTGTTGTTATATAGGGACGTTGTTATAGAGAGATCTGACTGTATATGATAGCTTCCGCAGATCGTAGTAATTGATACACTAACTTTTTTCAACCTTCGCGTTAAAATGTGTAAATTTTAATCCTCATACAATTTCTTAAGAAGTGAAAAGTTACTTTGTTCTTTTAACTGAACGTTACGTTATTAGGTTTTTGAGTTCTTTGGACGAAGTGTTTTGCTTGATTCTTGTCCATGGTTTGGCTTGTCTCTCATAAAAAGTATATCGTTAACTTTTTTATAACCATTTAAGTTCTAGGCGTTGACGATGTAATTATTTTACTTTATTAAAGTAATAATTTAACTAGGTATGTGAAGACATATATATTCCTCTATCTTTAATTAGAGGTTACGGTTCGAGCAATGAGTATGGAAAGTCGCCTTTGATAGGGAAACTTTACTCTCCATAATGAAACTTTCTTTGTCAGGCCAAAATAGATACCGGACACTTGTGATAAAACCAAAAGAAAAATATTTTAATTATTTTTTCATATGTCATAAATATAAAAATATAATCTCGCTCGATAGATTTTAGTGGGCATCTAAAAATTTGACTCATCGCCAACTTGAGGAGATAGAGCAAGAGCTAGTTGGCCAACTGACTCTCCGCATAAATATTTGATTACGAGGCTTATGACCTTTTGTTTTGTGAATAAAAAAGGTATCCAATTAATTGACAACTTGATCAATTGGCTTTAATTTCCGTACTATTCACAACTAGAAAGGAATCTTTATGTACAAACAGATCTTGCTGGTCTAGTATCTTAATTAGCTGCTTATATACATTTAATTTAAAAGGAGTATAAATTTTTTCCATCTATTGTCTATATTATACTACGTATGTTGTTAACTAAGTAAAAAAAATAGGAAATTTGTTAAAGTTTATTGTTCGAAATTTTAGTCCTTCTAAATACCGGGGGTTTAAAATTAATAATAACTTGTACATAATCAATAAATTTTTAAAACTAATACAGAGTTTGGACTAATATATAACTGAGTTCGACTGAATCTGTACTTGTTGGAGATATTTTATTATACTCCTACCAAATATATAAATACTTTCCACGATTAATATATAAAACTTAAATACAGTTAAGACCATTTCATGCATAAACTAGGAAAAGTTCTTTTTAAGTACATGCTTATTCCTCTAATTTATATTCATGCACGAGGCTCTGCCTTATATTGTCGGCCATGCAATAATTACATTGACCCTTCTAAAAAAAGGGTTCTTTTTTTAAGCAGAAAAGTCTCATAAGTTGAGATTTAGTTCTTTTAGTAACGCAGTCAATAAATAAAAGTTAATTAGCATTTATAAGGGAAAAGAAGAATAAAATTATTGTAAGAGGACCCTGTCAATTTTTCTTGACAAAGACGGATATAATTCTTCTTTACATTATTTAATTGTAGGATTCAAATCTTTCTGAGAAACTTTGCATTCCCTTAGTCACAAAATCACTTTCAGAAAAAAAATCGAAATGGACTTAGAGAGCTTAAAATATGGGATATTAAATCCCTTCGTCCAGTGGCGAAGCCAGAATTTTCACTATATATATATATATATATATATATATATATATATATATATATATATGTAAAAAATCGAGGAGAGTCAACATAAAATATATATGCATATACTTATTTTAACATTCCTACACTGCTATAAGATAGCTCCGGCATTGCCTCCATCCTTGACGAGAGGCCTCGAATTCGAATTCTGAATATGAAAAGATTCTCATATAGAGCACTTCCTAATTATTTAACGGATCTTATGCAGTGCGAATTTAAATTAAGTGTGGCCTCGAACGAGTTGGAAAAAAAATGAAATAGAAGTGGGAATTCATCAAAAGAGTTGACACAGAACAGACAAATCCACCAAAAAGGACAAGTGCTTTGGGCAAGAAGATCACATAAAGTGGAACAATCTTAACTCATTTTCTCCCTCGATAAAGTGCATGATTAGACAAACAGGCCTACTTAGTGGAAACTGAATATTGGGATTTTCTAGTAGCATTCTATTGGAAATATTAATAATTCACTCGCCAATTGTCTTTGACAATATAGACAACGCATAATAAAATGTTAACATCTAGGTAACCAAAACAATTAACGAGAATCGAAAAGAGTTAGTAAGCAACAATTTTTGCGTTGTTCAACCATTAATGCTTCAAATATTTTAAATTTTTATTTTAAACATATATATGATTTGCATAAAATTTATGATGTGCCTCTTTGGAGTTGCTTCATTTTTAATTGAACTAACCTAGGAATATGGACGTACAGGTAGAAAAAATAAAGGAAAATAACATTGTATAGCCACTATCAAAATAATAGCCGAAAATATATATATATATCTTGTATGTTATATACAAAATCAAATATAAATAATTTCTGGCGCGGGCTAAAAGTGAAAAATGTAGTGCTACATTAAATTGCAATGTATTACGAGCATATTATTCATGTGGTCATGAAAACAGGTTTTTCACTTTTCGTTTAATATGCCAAATTATATACTGCGTTTGTGTCAATTAAGATGTCTTATTTGGTTTCGACACGATTATTATCAAAGTGAAAGTTGATCTTATTTTCTTATATTTAAATGCAGTACTGGGTCTAAAAATGAAAATAGTACATAAGTTGATTTTGAAGTATATTTTTAATGAAAGAATAAAGAAAATTTATTCGAATTATATATACAGAAAAAAATTCCGCGATAGAGGACATAATAATCAAAATAAAAAGTAGGATAATTAATTCGAAGAGAATGAGTAATTGAAACATTGGACTATTGGGACTAACGAGAGAGAGCTCCTAAGGTACTAAATCTGTACAAGAAAAGCAAAGCAAAGATGACTTAATGCATTTTGTATAGGTCAATGTCATTTTGTAACTGTTGCGGAATATCGTGGGTTAACTAGCACACAATCAACCACAAAGCAAATAGAGAAGAAAAATCAACACAATGATTTAACGAGGTTCGGCTAAGCCTAATCCTCGGGGCAAAAGCAGAGAGAGTTTTCCACTATGAATGAGAAGAAAAGCACAATACAATCTGTAGAATTCTCAACTACAACCCCTAATATATAGATTCCAAAAGGTCCCAAACATATAAGAGAAAGGTTTCCCAATTTGATAAGGACTATAGGTTTTCCTTTCCCTAATCTATTAGGACAATGGGTTTTCCTAAACCTATAGGGACTATGGGTTGCCTAAAAATACAAGGACATAATTCAAGCCACAAATAACAAATCTTCCCCTTGGCTTGAATTCTCTTCATCAACAGGAACAACATCTCTCTACCTTGCCCTCAGCCCTCGCAAGGGCTCTATCCATGCCGCACATATCAACCAAGTCTAGGCAACGCCTAAACTTGTTAAGAGACTCAATCTCTTTAGCCATAGCACTAATCCGTCGATTTGGTTCTATACTCTGAATAGCTTTTGAGTAGCTATAACACTCAAATACATCAACGGTCTCTGCAACTGCCAAAGCAAATCCCATTGGATTCGTATATCCAAGAAGATTCTCATCAACTACGTTTGCAAACCTTTGCGGTCGGTTGATCACTCTATTCTCTCTGCCTGTTGCAATGCTATATGGTTGTTGTTGCGCAGATGCATCAACATTATCATTTTGATCAATATTTTGCACCTCCTCCACTTCCTCTACTTTAGAACTACTGGGCTGAGCTAGTAGAGATTCAATTTCTAGCTCTATGCGGTCACTGACACCACGATCTGTTTCTGCTATTGCCTTCTCCCTCTGACTGTCTAGTGAGGCAGATTCATTGAATGTTACATCCCTACTGATAATTAACCCTGGAGTCTTTTGATCTGTGCACCACAACCTATAACCTTTCACTCCAGTTGCATACCCTAGAAATATGCACTTCTTTGCCCTCAGCTCAAGTTTTCCATCCCTCACATGAGCATAAGCGGGACAACCAAACATCCTTAAATTTGAATAATCAGCAGGCGAACCGGACCATACCTCAAAAGGAGTTTTGAACTCAATAGCTGTGGATGGAGATCTGTTGACCAAATAACAAGTTGTATTGATTGCTTCAGCCCAAAAATCTTTGCTAACACATGAGTGTGAAAGCATGCTTCGTGCCCTATCACAAAGCGTTCTATTCATACGTTCTGCAACACCATTTTGTTGTGGTGTCCCGACACAAGTGTCGTGTCTCATTATGCCCTCCCTGCTATTGAAATTATCGAACTCAAAATTGCAAAATTCCAACCCATTATCAGTTCGAAGACGCTTAACTTTTCTTTCCATCTGCCTCTCAACCATCGTCTTCCATTTAACAAATGTCAAAAATGCCTCATCTTTTATTTTCAGAAAATACACCCACACCATCCTTGAGTAATCATCAATCAAAGTCATAAAGTACCTGGTACCACTCTTGGAGGGAACTCTGTTTGGACCCCACAAGTCAGAGTGTATATAATCTAACTTGTCTCTGGTCTTGTGCTCGGCCTTCTTGATGAACTTTATCCTTGTCTGTTTACCAAAAACACAATGCTCACAAAAATTCAAAACTTGATTTTTGTACCCATTCACCAAATTCTGCTTACTCAACAAAGACAATCCATTATCACTCATATGGCCAAGTCACAAGTGCCACAACTGAGACTGATTCAGATCACTTTTCCCAGAAGCTACAGCAGCTTCCCCTTCAACTACACTGGCCTGAAGATGATACAATTTAGAGTGCAGTTTACCCTTTATGAGTACCATGGAGCCTTTACACACTTTAAGTATTCCATTCTCGAAGTGAAATATATAACCTTGATCATCCAAAGTCGAAAGAGAAATCAAATTTCTCTTTATCCGAGGAACATGCCAACACTCAATGTTTCTGATAATTCCGTCGAACATTCTCAATTTGATGTTACCAACCCCCTCTATTGGTGATGGATTATCATCTCCCACATAGACAGTCCCACTCATTTGCTTGTAAGTTGCAAACCAATTCTTGTGTGGACACATGTGGAAAGTAGCACCAGAATCAAAAACCCAAGAATTTTGCCCATGACTAGAACTTACAGCACAGAGTTCCCCTACATAGTCACTATCATCAGAATTATTGCCAGTGTCAACAATATTTGCCGAATTATCTATTTTCTGCTTCCCTCTTTTCTCCTTCAGCTTAGTAGACTCTCTCTTGTAGTGACCTTGCTCCCCGCACTCATAACAGTGTTGCTTCCTTGCTCTAGACTTTGATCTGTCGGTTGACTTTTTCCTGTTAAAGTCCTTTTGTTGTGTTCTTCCTCCAATCACAAGACTCTCGCCCTCAATTCTGCTGTCTGGAAAGCTCTTTTTCAACTCTTTAGATTTTAGTGCATTACTAACATCTTCTAGTGAAATGTTATCTTTCCCTTATAGCAGCGTATCGGCAAAAGTATCATAAGACGGTGGTAAAGAACATAACATAATCAAGGCCTGATCCTCACTCTCAATTTTGATATCCACATTCTTCAGGTCCATTATAATTGAACTGAACTCATCGATGTGAGTTTTAACAGGTGTACCTTCATTCATACGGAGATTATATAACCTATTTTTGAGGTAGAGACGGTTTGTTAGCGATTTCTTAGAATACAAATCTTCCAACTTCTTCCATGTCGTTGCTGCAGAAGTTTCTTCAGCAATTTCGCGAAGAATGCTATCTATAACGCTCATGAAGATCGCACTCAAAGCCCTATCTTTCAGGTCTGCCTTCTCTGTCTCCTTCATCTCTTCAGGTTAATTCTCATCAATTGCCTTCCATAACCTTTGTAACACCAGGGACGATTTCATCCTAATCTTTCATAGACTGAAACTAGAACCCCCGTTAAATTTCTCTACTTCGTACTTTGTTGAAGATGATGAAGACATCTTAACCCTAGATTATATGTAGAAACCCGAACTTTGCTCTGATACCAATTGTTGCGAAATATCATGGGTTAACTAGCACACAATCAACCACAAAGCAAATAGAGAAGAAAAATCAACACAATGATTTAACGAGGTTCGTCTAAGCCTAATCCTCGGGGAAAAAGCAGAGAGAGTTTTCCACCATGAATGAGAAGAAAAACACAATACAATCTGTAGAAATCCCCAACTATAACCCCTATATATAGATCCCAAAAGGTCCCGAACATATAAGAGAAAGGTTTCCCAATTTGACAAGGGCTATAGGTTTTCCTTTCCCAAATCTATTTGGACAATGGGTTTTTCTAAACCTATAGGGACTATGGGTTTCCTAAAAATACAAGGAAATAATTCAAGCCACAAATAACAGTAACATCTACCACGACTTATACTACTAGTCAATTTAGTTTGTAATATCTTCTTTTTGAGTATTTGTTTTATTAGATAGTATAGTGAATATGCTAATAAGTAATAAGTTGTATTATTTGTTCATATGATTCCGTTTGGATCTCGAGAGGTTTAAGAATGTTTTATGGAACAAAACGAACTTGAAAACCTGGTACACACACAGTACTGGTGCGCATCGCGATCGTGGAAGAGGAGGTTGCGATTGCGGATATGGATGTCACCGAAGCATAAAACCTAGCTTCTCAAATATCAATAAGGAGGTGAAGATTCTAAACCAAAATCTACGTTTATGCATAATTAAGCTTGATGTTTTTACACTTAAATCATGATATTAGTCATAAAAATTGTGTAATTGAGCCCTAAAACTCCAAATAGGGAAATTGAGGAATATAATTGAACGACCATATAGACTCCGATTTTAAAACAAATCATATATGCTCAGATAAACATTGTTACACCCTTGTATGGCTTTCATATAAAAGTTGAGAGTAATGATTAGTGTGTTATCTGTTTTGAGAGAGGTCGAGGGAGGTTTAACATGAAAACTAACTTATTTGTTCTTTAACACAGGTTTCACCATTCTTTGAATTTTCTCATAATTAGCACAGAGACTGGGAGCAACAATGCAACCTTTATCAACCTTTAGAACTCTTTTTTATTTTTTTATTCGAAGAAAAATAATTTTATTGATATGTGAGTCTTTTATTAGCTCAGAGAGTGTGGATCATCTTCTTGAAGTATATGATTATCAAGGAGAATGTCCTTTGATCACGACATTAGTTTATGCTTTGATCTCTTTGTGAATATCCCGAGAGTTTATGAAATTTTCGAGATGATATCCTTAGCTTGTGAATATTTCGAGAGTGTTGGGTTTAAGCTTGGTTAGCTTAAAATAAAGAGTGAATAAGAAATGGAGGGAAAATAAAATATTTAAATTTCCCTCCTTGACAAAGGGAAATTGTCCCATATTGGAGGAAGAAAAGACTTTTGATGGGTAAATATACAATTGCTCTTCTTCTAGCTTTTAAAGAGTTAAGGAGAAGGCAAGCCTCACGCCGTTGTCGTTGCTCGGCTTGGCTTCGGCTTCGGTCAAAGATTGATTGATTAATGTTTTTGGACAAAATTTCTTTAATTATTTAATAAAACATTAATTAAATTAGCAAAATATCCAACCCGAACCGGATCCGTGCGCGACCCGATTCACTTTCTTCCCGAATTTTTATTTAAATTTTCCTCCCGTTTTTAAGTGACTGTTGTGAAGGTTCGTGAACTTTTAGAAACAGTACTTCCATTGGCTATAAATTCGTTTGATTCCTCAGATTTTTCCTTACAAATTTTCTGAACTTCAAGACTTCTTCTTCTTCTGCACAAATCTATTCTAGTGTGATTTACTACCATTGAGTGGTTCGCTGACACCGTAGTTTTTTGTACCAATACACCGGTGAGTTAAATCGTTCTATCCTAGGAGGATAATGTTCCAGCACCTCAGGTACTTGAGGGGAATAATTTTCTTAAGGACACACTGTGCATTCAGTGGGCTCGATTTATTCCGAAATTATTTTTTCCTATATTATTTCGACATTCTGCTGCTGCTAACTTTCTCTTTCTGTTTCAGAAAGTTTACTGTTTCATTATTTATTATAGTAATACAGATTGTCTAACAGAGAGTTCACGGATTATGCAAGATGATCTCTTTGTGAATATCTAAAGATTTTTTCGAGATAGGTAGAACTATTCAAATCCAAAAACAACCATATTTTTTCGACTTCAAATTCAGTGATCTGTGTTATAAAAATTACAAAGAGTTTTGTGATTGGCCATTCAATTACCAAACCATAGCAGGATTCTCGTCAGGAATAGGTAGAGTGGAGAATCAATTGAATAAAAAGATCAAAATAACTAGAAGTGATAGGGGTGGAGAATATGAATCTCCGTTTGCAAAAATATATTCGGAATATGGAATTATCCATCAATCTACTGCCCCCTACACACCTCAAACCAATGGAATTGCGGAACGAAAGAATTGGACATTAAAGGAAATGATGAATTCTTTATTAATAAGTTCCGAATTACCGCAAAGTTTGTGGGAGGAAGCTATCCTTACAGCTAACCGAATACTCAACAGAGTACCCCATAGCAAAAAGCAATATATTCCATATGAAAAATGGAAAGGAAGAAAAACCAACTTGAAATATTTCAAAATGTGGGGGTGTCTAGCAAAGATACAAGTTCATTTACCCAAAAAGGGTTAAAATTGGAACCAAAACTGCAAATTGTGTTTTTATTGGATATGCTACAAACAGTAAAGCATGTCGATTTTTGGTTCATAAATCAGATAATTCCAAAATTCCTGTTAATACAGTAATTGAATCAGATAATGCTAATTTTTTTTGAAAGCATCTATCCGTATAAAACTGAATGTGAGTCGTTAAGTGAAAGACCTAAACGACCACGGGAAGAACCAAAGAAAAATACTCAACATGAAGAAGATTCAAGGTATAGAAAACGTCAAAGAACATCTACTTCCTTTGGATCAGATTTTGTGACATTCTTGCTCGAAAATGAGCCTCAAACTTTTAAAGCAACTATGTCATCTTCAGATTCAGCATTTTGGAAAGAGGCAGTCAATAGTGAGATTCAATCAATTTTGGATCTTTAAAAGGAAAATGAAAGTTGATGGCACTATTCACAAATATAAGGCAAGACTTATTGTCAAAGGTTATAGACAAAAGGAAGGCCTTGAATACTTTGACACTTACTCACCAGTAACGAGAATAACATCTATTAGGGTGCTAGTGACACTGGCAGCCGTGTATGGTCTTGAAATCCATCAAATGGATGTTAAAACAACTTTCTTAAATGGAGAATTAGAGGAAGAAATTTACATGGAACAACCTGAGGGTTTTGTGGTTCCGGGTAAAGAAAAGAAAGTATGCAAACTTGTCAAGTCTCTTTATGGACTTAAACAAGCACCCAAACAATGTCATACCAAATTTGACCAAACAGTATTGGCAAGCGGGTTTAAATCAACGAGTGTGACAAATGTGTTTACATTAAAAACACTCCAGGTCATGAAGTCATTATTTGTTTATATGTTGATGACATGTTGATAATGAGCAAAAATATGGCAGATATAAATGCTACTAAGTGCATGTTGGCTAGCAAATTCGACATGAAAGATTAAGGAGTTGCTGATGTGATTTTAGGAATCAGAATTCAAAAGAATCCACAAGGTCTAGCATTATCACAGTCTCACTAAATTGAAAAAGTACTTGACAAATTCAAGTATTTGGATTTCAAGATTGCCAAGACTCCAATTGACGTGAGTTATGCACTTCAAAAGAATGAAGGTGAAAGTGACTCACAATTGGACTATGCAAGAGTATTGGGAAGTTTGATGTATATCATGAATTGTACGCGATCAGATATAGCATGTGCTATTAGAAAACTGAGTTGGTTTACAAGTAATCCCAATCAAATACATTGGATGGCAATGAAACGAGTTTTTGGGTATCCGAAACATATTCAAGATTATGCTCGGCATTATGACAAATATCCCTCCGTGATCAAGGGATATAGTGATTCAAATTGAATCATCATATCATCTGAAGTTAAATCCACGAGTGGATATGTTTTCACAATTGGGGGTGGAGCATTGTCTTGGAAATCATCCAAACAAACATGCATCGCCCGTTCTACAATAGAATATGAATTCATAGCTTTAGACAAGGCCGGTGAAGAAGCTAAATGGCTCTGGAATTTCTTGAAAGATATTCCATTTTGGCCCAAACCTTTAGCACCTATATGTATACATTGTGGTAGTCAAGCGGCAATAAGCGGGGCAGGGAGCGTTATGTAAGCGTTATGTATAACGGAAAATCTCGTCACATTCGACGGAGACACAATACCGTTAGACAACTACTCTCTAGTGGTGTTATCACGATAGACTACGTAAAGTCAAGATATAACGTGTCGGATCCACTTACAAAAGGCCTATCTAGAGAGGCAGTTGAAAGATCATCGAAGGGAATGAGGTTAAGTCCTAGGACAAGTCATCATGGCGGTAACTCTACCTAGCAGACTGGAGATCCCAAGAGCTAGGTTCAAAGAGATCAAACAAAGTTATGAATGACGGTTCAACATTGTCAAATAACTCAACCCATTCTCGTGATGAAGACAACGTTCAGAAATCGAGGTAAAGCATTAAGGTTTTTTGATGAGTCAATAAAGCTTAAAGTTTTTTAATGATTTGCTAAGTCTAGCAGGATATGACCAAATAGTATGTCTATAAGATTACACGTTTAGAAATCACGTATGTGAGTGTGAAGTGTAAGTCGCTTCAAGGGGAATGAAAGTAAAGGCCCATTCTCTAAGCACTCATGAAACCAGGCGGTGTTCATGGCTGAAACGAACACAATCGTGATAAGCATAGATGGTTAAGGGTTGATTGTGTGACTTGTGTTGTCTAGGTATACAACAAAGCTCGACGGTTCAAAGATATCAAATCTACCGATTGACCGAGTATATCCGATATAAGTTTACTACGAAAAGTTCAAAGGGAAACCTATTTATCTAGATACAATTAATTCTTACATGTAAATCACACACTCGTCCGTGCATTCCTTTGTCTTATAGCGATTCCCCATTCATGTGGGGGATTGTTGGGTTTTAACTTGGTTAGCTTAAAATAAAGAGTGAATGGCAAACGGATGGAAAAAAAATCTTTGAATTTCCCTCCTTGACAAAGGGATATTGTCCCATATTGGAGGAAGAAAAGACTTTTGATGGGTATATATACAATTGCTCTTCTTCTCTTAAAGAGTTAAGAAGAAGGCAAGCCTCGCGCCGTCGTTGTCGTCGCTCGCTCGGCTTCGGCTTCGGCTTCGGTCAAAGATTGATTGATTAATCTTTTTGGACATCTTTAATTATTTAATAAAATATTAATTATATTATCCAAATACCCAACCCGAACCGGATCCGTGCGGGACCCGATTCACTTTCTTCCCGGGTTTTTATTTAAATTTCCCTCCCTTTTTTAAGTGACTTTTCGGAAGGATTGTGAACTTTTAGAAACAGTACTTCCATTGGCTATAAATTCGTTTGATTCCCGGATTTTTCCTTACGAATTTTCTAAACTTCAAGACCTCTTCTTCTTCTGCACAAATCTACTCCAGTGTGATTGACTACCATTGAGTGGTTCGCTGACACCGTGATTTTTGGTACCAATACATCGGTGAGTTAAGTCGTTCTATCCTGGGAAGATAATATTCCAGCACCTCGGGTACTTGAGGGGAATAATTTCCTTAAGAACACACTATACATTCAGCGGACTCGATTTATTCCGAAATTAATTTTTCCTATATTATTTCGACATTCTGTTGCTGCTAACTTTTTGTTTCTGTTTAAGAAAGTTTACTGTTTCATTATTTATTATAGTAATACATATTGTCTAACAGAGAGTTTACGGATTGTGCAAGACGATCTCTTTGTGAATATCTCAAGAATTTAGGAACTTTTTCGAGATAGGTAGAACTATTCAAATCCAAAAACAACCATATTTTTTCGAGTTCAAATTCAGTGATCTGTGTTATAAAAATTACGAAGAGTTTTGTGATTGGCCGTTCAATTACCAAATCATAGCAGGAATCTCGCCGGGAAAAGGTTGAGCATATCCCCATCACGTGCGGTCTATGAAATTTAACACAAATTTCATAGTAATGTAGTACGTTAGTTTCATTTCTTCCAATGTCATCTCACCTCATCAACATTAATATATAAGCTTTCTTTACTACCAAACAAAAATAATATCTTTTGTATATTCACTTCCATGACGACTAGCTAGGTCCTTAGCTATATATGACTAATAATTTAACTGTTAACATATCTCACTTCTCTCTTAATCATGTAGTATTATTTTATTACTCAAATAACGTGTTGGATCTTGGCCTAGTTTATTTTCTTTTAAATATTAATGTTCAACTCATTCTTTATCATGCGAGTACCCACCTCAATTAATTTACCAAGTTCCAATTAGTATCGTTTACCAGAATATGTACTTACTAGGTAATTTTACTCATATAAATAAGAAAAAATCATCAAATATCTTTTTTATCTCACTAGAGTTGAACCTTCATCTCTCGTGATTTTCACTCGTTTCATTCTATAGCTTATTTTTGATATATCATCTACACTCTTCCGGCCATGATCTTTTCATGGCTTCTTCACTGTTGTATTTCCTTTTATTACTCTCGGGATTTTGTTTCCTTGAATTGAGGGTCTATCGAAAATAGTCTCTCTATCTTCACAAGGTAAGGATAAGGTCTGCGTACACATTATCCTTCCCAAACTTTACTTGTGGATTATACTAGAATTGTTGTTATTATATTTTCCGGTCAACAATACGATGCTATGTCAAGCTAGTAGCCTCTAGTATCTACCTAGCTAGAGTAAAAAAGGTGATGAAGATCTAAGATTTTCACGAAAACCGTGAAATTGACTTAAATTTTCAACAGACGCTATTTGAGTATTTGTCATGTTAGTAAAATTGATGTGGGGCAGTTTGGGGGTGTAAGTAAGAGTTGAGGAAAGATGTTAATATTAAAATGAAAAAGAGATAATATAAAGATAACATGGGCTTGCGTGCTACTACTGACACAAAAGAGGCCCCAAAGTTGGCTGATAAACTAAGGCCAAATTATCTCGTGTGTCCACTCCCACTTGACTTTGTAATCTTAACCCCAGTTTGGGAGACATATCGAGAAGGATGGTATGGTTTACCCCTTTCTAAAAGAGGGAGAGATGAGCAATCCACTATATAAAATGAGAGTACAAAATATCGAGAGAACAACCTTACGAAGAGGCAAACACAAGTGACACACTAACACTTGTTCCGTAAAATTCTCCCCCTAAACAAGACTCTCAAACCACATATGACTACATTGTGGATGCTACTGAATGAGAAGGAAGGATCCTCAATTTATAAAAGTCCAAACTTTTTCCTACAAGAAAAAGGACTAGCCAAATATAGGAGATTTGTAATTTCCTTCTACAAGAAGGAAAACCCAATTAATGTAAACATATTGCCCTTTCCTTCAACAAATAGAAAAATCAAATATGGTAAGAAAATTATGACAAACACCTAACACTAGCTTTATAAATCGTTAGCCCTTTATCGTATAGAAGGAAAGCGTAATCTAAACACCTTAGAGAGCGCATAAACTGTAAAAACAAAAACCTAGTCGTTCTTGTATAGCTGAAGCGGAAGACTGAATGATCTGCAGCTGAAATTACTGATCAATAGTGGTTGTCAATGTGTGTTGGAGAAATCTTCAATATCACAGTCTAACCCCTAATCTGATTTTAGGAGAAGAGGGCGTTGGAAAAATACTACATACAATATATTTAATTTTACACTATAAATATCTATATATAGGAAATACTAGGATTAACTTTAATCATCCTAATAAGCCTTAAAGCACCTCTTATGCGTGGACCCATATTTCATTACTTTCGAATCGAACTACATGCATATTCAAATAAAGTTCATATATTTGTGAAAATAGAAAAATAGTGAAATATAGTTGTGATGCTTAATACTCATTAATTAAAAATCTTAAATTCACTTATGCTCACATCACAAAAGGACCCCATCATATCCCACCTCCCCCTAAATTCATCTCATTGATTAACTCTCTATTTCTCTATATTTCAAACTCTCTATTTAAAAACAAGAATAGCCCACTGCTTTATCCCATGCACTTGTCTTCTTCACTTCCAACACTCCTACCTTAGTGTTTTGTTTTTTTAATTTCTTGTTCATACCTCCCTTATCTCTCTGTCCATAACTTGTCTCTTTAACACAGTTTATCTTCAATTCTTGATCTCTTCTTCTTATATATTTTCCATTCCCCCCTCATCACTCCACAGAACTCATTACACATTCATTTCAATATTCTATCTGACAACTCCCATTTTCTTGCCTTTTGTCTTTCTTTTTTTGACAATTTCCTTTTCTTACTTTCCCTGACAATGTCAAGCAGAAGATCACGTTCTAGACAATCTTCAGGAGTTTCCAGAATAAGTGATGATCAAATCGCCGATCTCGTTTCTAAGTTACAACAACTTATTCCTGAAATCCGTAATAGGCGTTCTGACAAGGTAACCACGAAAAATTATTTACACTGTCAGTGCACGTAACATAAATTTATTTTTTACTATACTTGTTTGGTCTTTTTTCTTATCTTCTTTTAATTTATTACTTCATCATATATATATGTGTGTGTGGGTGCAAATATATGAGACGCATTTCCAAGAAACTTCCCATATTTTGTGTGGCCTTTCTTTTCCTCTTAGAGATAAGTTTGAGGGTGACATTTTCATGCCCACTAGTTAGCCCACAAGTCCTCATTAATTTCAAGTCAAAATGTAGTTGTTTTGTTTGCTGCCATTCTTTTATTTTTTCCTCAATAATATTTCATACAGAAAGAAAGAGCGCAAAGTCCCGACCTAACATGTAAGTAATTAATTGATCTGCTGACATAAAGCAAGGAGTTGAGCCTGAACTGTGTTCAATTATACAACAATAGCTTTCTTGAACAGGGATATAGAAAGAAGCCAATAGCCGACAGGCTTGCCAGCAGACTTGCTTGACCTATTGGATTACCAATATAGGGTTTTTACTGCCAACAAGATCATATGGAGCCCCTTCTGAATTGGTTTATGATTCGAAAGTTCTTGCGAAAAGATTAAGATGTAGACCTCATATGGGGCAGCTATAATATTTTTAAGAATAAGATGTTGCTTCCACGTAAAAGAATTTTACAAAAGCTGACATCCGGAGTGCGTGATAACTACATAATATCCTTAGTCCATTCTTTTTAAGATATCAAAATGGAATTAACTGTTGTAATTTCGGACACATTGTTACCTCAATATAGATTGTTGGTTGAAAGTCACCTATATATGCACCATTTTCCCTACATTTAAGTTCTTTTGTGTTAGAGTAAGAAAAAGGGTGATCAAATTTAGCTAGTTTCTAACATTTTTTATGCCTTTGTTTTATTAAATCAAACAGGTTTCAGCTTCAAAAGTGTTGCAAGAAACTTGCAACTATATAAGGAATTTACACAGAGAAGTGGATGGGCTAAGTGAGAGATTATCACAGCTTTTGGAATCAACTGAAAGCGACAGTGTTCAAGCTTCTATTATTAGAAGCTTACTTATGTGATGATAGCAACTTCAGCTAGTAGCTATATATTAGCTCAACTTCTACTTGATTAAAATTTCTATTAAGATGCAGCAGTTATTATTTATTAATTAGGGTTTTGGCCACTAGGTCAAAGTAAGAGAGGGACCATGTACTTTGGCTCCATTCCAAGGGGTTTTTTCTCGTTTTTTTTTCTTCTTTTTTTTTTTTTATAATTTCCATCCGATGTCCAGTGCCTGTTTTGGGGCCTGACTAATTCGGATTTGCGTTGTGCTTAGACTAGCTAGCATTAGCAAGCTATGTCACATATATAGATTTAAAATAAGAGAGACATCTCTTTATCTACTTAGATTTGCCATTTTTTTTAATATATATTAGAGTAGTATTTAATTTACTGATGTTGTATTGTTGTATCCATCCATTTTAAGAGCTGATGCTAGTTTGATCTCAGCCTTAATTTGTTAAGTATATAAGTATTCAAGATATTTTTATCATCTAGTATCGTGTTATCTTCTATTTTTCTCTCATTTATTAAGGTTTATGAGCAATGTGTGCAGCTGTTGAATTGTGTTATAAGTTTAACAGTAAGAAAGAGCATGTTTTTATTTATTTAATTGTATTTTCAACGTACAACAACTTAGCTGTATCATGTGTCCGATATTTCAAAATAATTAACCATACTGAACTATGAGGAATGAATGGACTTAATTTACACTTGAACTTCTCTAAGGAGTATTAAAGTTCATGTCCAAATTAAATAGAAACTGATATTACTTGTTTCTATTGTTTCTTTTCGTCTTTCTTGAACCGGGGTTCTATCGGAAACAACCTCTCTACCTTCCTAGGGTAGGGGTAATTAAGCTGTGTATACACACTACCCTACCCTACTTGTGGGACTCCAATGGGTTTATTATTATTGTTGACCAAATAAAAATTCAACTTCTAAATACTATTTTTCAACTTCAACGTAATTTCAAATATTTGTTTTCAACTTCAACCAAATATTACTCCAAAAGTTCCTGAAACTGTCACATATATAGGATAGTAGAGCATGTCCAATTTATATTTTGAATGATAGGGTATGTAAATGGTATTTGGTGAGCCCTAGTCATTTTGTTAATACTAATATAAATCAGGATGAAATGTGAACCAAAAAAACTGTCCTATCAATAAATCAGTTGGATCCTTTTCCTGATTCTCTTCTTGTCTAAAAAATGTCTTACTCGTATTGAAAGATAGTTCACACATCTCGTTGAATCAGTCTTTTCCACCAAATCGAACCCCCTCTATTGTTGGCGGGCAAATGTCCCAAATCCTTTTTTGGCCCTTAATTTCTTGTTTTATTCTCGAGAAGGATCTTTATTAATGTTTAAGAATTGATTAGTTTCCAAACTCTCCGTCGGCAATGTATATTAGTGGGCGTTTGGACATAAGAATTGTAAAATTTAAAATAAATAAATAAAAAAGTAAAAAACATTTTAAATGGAAATGGTATTAGAAAATTAGAGTTGTGTTTGGACATAAATATAATTCTGGGTTGTTTTTTGAATTTTTGTGAGTGATCTGAGTGAAATTTTGAAAAACAGCTTTTTGGAGTTTTTCAAATTTTCGAAAAATTCCAAAATTCATTTTAAGTGAATATTGAAAATTTTATGGCCAAACAGTAATTTCAAAAAATAAGTGAAAATTTTTCAAAAAAAGCGAAAAAATTCATATGTCCAAACGGGCTCTTAATATCTCGAAAATTTCCTAGAGGAACAGACCATTTGACTCTCATAATGAAATTTTCCAAAGGAGATCTTCTGTTTCTATTTTGTTTCTTTTATTATCTTTTTGTAATGATGAAAGACCTACCATGCCCTTCTAGTATGTTATTTTTAATCTGAAAAAGTTTCATTAGTTATTTTTTATATGTGGAATTTAATACAAGCTTTTTTGTGGTTAGCTCAAAAATTACACGGGGCGCCCTATTTGATCGCCCCCATTTAACTTATACCCATATTTTAAAAATTATTTAATCTATACGCTAATTTTTACAACTTCAGGCGTCTCCTTCCTGCTACATGTGTGCTCCTTTCTTCCTCCTTTCTTTTCCTCCTCTTCTTCTTCTTTTCTCTCTCAAACACATGAGACTCTATCTTGATTGAAGAACACCAGTTTCTTGTGAATCTACAAGTACAACTGGCCTTGTTGTTGCAAATTTCTTTCACAAAATTTTTTTCTAATTAAACTCGTCTGCTACGCATTTCCTTGATTAGCTTTAGATCCTTAAGTGTGATCAACTGACTATTTATGAGAGAGATTTCTAGCCTGTTTGGCCAAGCTTTTTTTGGGCCAAAAGCGCTTTTTTTTTGCCAAGCTTTTGGAAGGAAAAAAAGTGGAGAAGTAGAAGCAGTTTTTGAGAAGCAGAAAAAAATAGTTTCTCTCCAAAAGCACTTTTCTGAGAGCACTTTTGAGAAAAATACACTTAGAAGCAGTTTCCAAAAGCTTCGCCAAACACTAATTACTGCTCCAAAGTACTTTTCAAATTAATTAGCCAAACACAAGCCTGTTTGGCCAAGCTGGAGAAATCAACTTATTTTGAGAAGTGCTTTTTTTAAAAGTGCTTTTGAAAAAAGTACTTTTGAAGAGAAGCAGTTTGTGNTTTTGAAAAAAGTACTTTTGAAGAGAAGCAGTTTGTGTTTGGCTAATTACTCTGAAAAGCACTTTTGAGCAATAATTTGTGTTTGGCCAAGCTCTTCAGAAAGTGCTTTTAAGTATCAAATTACAAATAAGTCAAATAAGGACATGAATAGATTTACTTTATAGTTAATATTATAAGTAAATAAATAATCTCAAAAAATTGTTATTACATGCAATAATTAAATCTTTTCATTTTATTTAAGTAAAATATGAAAATAAAATTAAAAAGTACTTAATTCTTTTAATATAAGTTAAATATATTAAAAATCATTCAACAAGTATAAAAGCATTCACCGCTAAAGTCACTATATATTAGAAAGCTATCCTAAAAATAAGAAGAAATATTTATATATTAATATCCTAAGTATTAGGTTTAACGGTTATTTTGGTATATACTATATTTTGTTAAGGGCATTTTTGGTAAGAAGAAAAGTCAAAACTGCTTCTGCTTCTGCTTTTGGGAAGAAGCTACTTTTTTCTGCTTCTCAGAAACTGCTTCTACTTCTTCCCAAAAGCACTTTTTTTCCTCAAAAAAGCTTGGCCAAACACCTCAAGTTAGGGAAAAAAGTGCTTTTGGGAAAAAAAAGCACTTTTGGCCTCTTGAGAAGCTTGGCCAAACAGGCTAACAATTTGCTTCTCACCAAAACTACTTTTTCTTAAAATTACTTTTGAGAAAAGCACTTCTCAAAATAAGCTGATTTTAGAAGCTTGGCCAAACAGGCTATTCAACGAAAATCAAACTCCATAAATTTCAGAATAATTGCATCCAAACTAAAAACAGGCTCCTTATGTTGGTGATTCAATTAATTATCTATGAGAAACTTTAGCCGGAAAGCAAAGTTAAATAAGTTTCAAATTAATTATCTAATCAACATCGGCTTCTAATTTTGGTGATTGATTTTCGTTTGCCATGAATTATGAAGCAGATAAGAGTTAAACATACTGAAGTTCAGCAAATATAGAACAAAACTTCAGCTAAAACATGCTGAAGTTCAGCAAATAGAGAACAAAACTTAAGCTAGTAGAATGCTTAAGTTCAGCAATTACAAACAAAAACTTCAGCTAACATGCTGAAGTTCAGCAAATAGAGAACAAAACTTCAGCTAGTAGAATGCCTAAGTTCAGCAATTACAAACAAAAACTTCAGCCAACACTTGGTTCAGCAATTTTTGCTACTTCAGGCCCGTCTACTAGAATGCTGAAGTTTGCGTGATTGCCTTTGCTACTTCAGGCAAAAACTTCAGCTAAAACATGCTGAAATTCAGCAAATAGAGAACAAAACTTCAGCTAGTAGAATGTTGAAGTTCAGCAATTACAAACAACTTCAGGCCCGTCTACTAGAATGCTGAAGTTTGCGTGATTGCCTTTGCTACTTCAGGCTCGCATGCCTGAAGTTTACGCGAAAAGTGGATACGCTTGCAATTTTTTTTGCAAATCAGGTATAAGTTAAAACGTGACACAAAAAACATGTATAGAGGCAAATCCCCCGCTCAATTCTCTTGTCCATCGAACCAATAAATTAGAATCATCTCATGGAAGAAAAAACAAATTGGTCGATAAAGAGATCAAGAGAGATTAAGGTTTAAATTTGAACTTACCCTAAAAATAATTGGTGATTTTTTTCTCATCTGTCTAAGTTTTGGAGGGCAAAGTTATGATGTACATACGTGGTGAGCAATAGCAGATACTTCATGAAATTGTCGAGATACGTGCAAATTAGTGCAGATACTAAAATTATAGTAATGTTTTGTGGTTTGTCTGTTATCTAGTATTGGATGGATGGGTATAGTCGCTGCTAGCTTGACAAACTTCTTGCATTGTCTCTTTGTATTCTCCTACCAACAAAGAAGAGACTCGATTTTTTACATGTTAAATGTATGTCTCTTTGCGATTTTTTACAAGTCGCTGCTAGTTGCCGACGACAAAAAATAATAGAAATTTCCTCTAAATTTCTAAAACTGTTTGCAACCTTAAAAGTAGGGGAACTCCGATTCTGAAAAGTCAGCAACAGTGTAGCTTCGATTTGAAGAATTATTTACTCGTCAAATCTGAGAGTGAAGCTTTTCAAATTAGCATAAGTAATTGTTAAAACTTTAATATGTCCCTTCTATTTGCTTGTCCTAAATCTAAATTGTCTACTAGTGAGATTTCTATACTTAAAACGTCCAAATTTTTTGGGATTTCCCAATTCTTCAAAATGGTTGGAATTTTTCAAAAAGTTTTAAGTTCAATGTACTAAATGTGTAAAAATATTCACACAATCAGATCACTTATTTAACAATTACGGGTAAATATCATGGTAAGCATTAAGTGATAATTTGGTAAAAATGATAACTAACTAACTATCACCGGTTAAAATTCATTGAGAAAATAAATTTGTCTAACATTATCGGCGTCTCCAACTTAAAAAGTGGATAATCTGAATTTGGGAAGTTGGAAAAAGAAAAATATATAATGATCATCTAAAATGAACGAAGGAATGTGGAATTAACGAATTAAAATGCACTACAACATTCTTGAGAGCCAATCGAAGCAGAAAAAGAAAAAAGAAGGGCTTATCCTGTAAGTAATACAAATAAGAAAAGCTTACAAAAGTATAAGAAGTGTTTTAATATTGACTTCAGGTTTTTCTTTGGCTTGGCCTTTTTGTGTGCAAAACTGCAAATGTTCATTCTGGCTTCGGCTTGGCCAATTTAAAGTCTCTTACATGACTATATAAATATTGTCTCTTCGAAAATAATAACAGTTTAGTTACTAGTACATTTTCTCTGTAACTTGCGATGGATTGCCAATCTACATTTATGAGATTATTTGTGACACAGAAGTCAGAGGGGGTTGATATCCCTACAGGAAGTGCACATGCTAAGAGCCCGATTCTAGAGTAACGACTCTGAGCTCTGTTGTATCTTGATATGAGATAGTGAAATAATGGAGGTGTGCACAAGCTGACTCGAACACTACCGTCATTAAAAAAAAAAAAAAAAAAAAAAAAAAAAAAAAGTGAGGCAACTTGTTCTTGAGCCTCGACCTCCAGCTATACTTGGAACTCCACTCTTCCTTCCTCTAAGATACTTAGCCAAATTGAATTAGGTCTTCCAAGTTCGTATACCAACAGTAGGCAACAACTGCCATTTGGTATTACACTTACTTTCTGAAGATGAGCCCTTCCAGCTCAAGCAAATTAAATTTGAATGACAACGGAATAAAACCAATGATGACAATTATTATTGCCAAGATTTTCAACCCAAAAATAGGAAGGGAAAAAAACATCTAATAGTCTACTACAATGAAGTATGTGGCAGTTGGCACAATGATTACAGGTATTAAGATGAAGAGACGTTTTCAAATCCCATTGAAGTATGATCTTATGTCCAACTCATAGGCAGATGATCTCTTTACTAAGGGTGTATCAGAGAGTAGGTTCTTCCTAATTGTGATGTAGTCATGTAACTATAGTAAGTATACTCCTATCTCATGGCAAAAGAACAAATGAATGAATATATGTCTCGTATTTGTTTTTACTTCATGCAAGAACGCGTATCTTTTTGTACTTGTATATGTAAAGATCTTCAAAGCATAGCTCCATCTGATGTCAAAGGAATTGTATTAGTGCCAATTGACCAAAATCTGGAGTAACAGAACCGTCCCGAAAGCAGGTACTGAGCATTTTAACATCTTTGATAGGCCCCCGAAAAGACTAGAAAATGAAAAGTAATAAGAAACTCAGATTTAAACTTAAAGCTTCAGAATCTTTAGCGATGAAGTGTCATTAGTTCGAAGGAATAGGAATCAGAGGAAAGGAATTGGCAAGAAAAGTATTTCAAGATGGATATATTATGTTCTTGATAGTTTGCATTTGTTCTCTTCCTTTCGTCTTGACAATAGACCCCTAAAATTTCTACTGCTTCTAATTACTAAGAAAAACTTTACACCTAAATCCTAATTCCACACTCTTTGAATAGTAAATGACCTTGAGCTGCACCAATGGGTAAAGCACCGGAAATCATAAGCTTTCTTCCATACTGGAACCAAATGGTGTCTCCTCGTGTTGAGAATTTTGAAGTTGAATATCAGGTACCACCTCGACATCCTTGTCAGGCTTAAGAAGATTACAAAAAGAATCACGATATATAAAGGAAATGAAAAAACTCAGCGATAGGAACCAAATGAAATTCACCAGTACACTCGAGTGAGGAACTTACCTGCCATAGTTGCAAGAGACGCCAGAGCAAAAAATCTACTATCATAACTATGCAAAATATTTTCCCTGCCCAAGTGCCACATGTAAGGTACCTAGCAAAAGCTTGTCAGCAAAACTGACCTGAAAGTTTAATTAACTGGAAGAGACATTTATTCATCTGCAAATTATTAAATAGCTACGGAGCTGACTCAAGTTGGACAATCATTGCTCAATAAACGAGTAAGAGGACAACCCGAAGTCAATGTTCAACTGTCTTAAGTTCTACAAGTTTAAGTATTGAATCTAGTATACATGCTTCCCCAAAGTCTGAGGACACCAGGTGACCAAACAGTCATGTTCAGTTGCCTGAAGGCCTACAAGTTGACATGTAAACTTAGTGTACTCTTTTATGCACAATCTAGGACATCAAAAGGAGGAAAAAAGAATCCAGAAAACTTTATGCTGCAACTCAATTATCTATCTTACTTGAACCACAAATTAGGCCCCAAAAAAACCTCAAAACCGCCGGTTTTCTGCTCAAGTAATTTATTTAAGATTCTATACAATAATGACAAGAGGGTCTTTCACTTCCAAAAGAGAAATAGCATATAATAATTTGATTTTTATCCATTCTCAATTTATTTCTCTAGGGTGATAACATGCATTGACAAACCATTATTTACCTTCACTCCTTAAGTATAGTGGCATACCTTGATAATCGATCCAGCAAAGGTGGATTGGAGCATTTCAAAGCACGGTTGTAAACAATTTCTGTCCTCCTGGCTACATCAGGCCAACTGTAAAGCTTTTTCATCTGGCAGTAGACTGAATGTCAGTAAATAATATGACCGCATACCTTTTAGATATAACAAACTCGTAGAAACTTTATCTCATTACAGTTTAAAACTGTACCCAAACCAACTCCCTGCTATTTTTGTTATCATAAATTCCGCCATAGGGTGAAACCAAAAACAAATCGTGCCCTTTAACTATTATAATTTTTTGTTCACAACTTCAGCACTAAGAAGGTGCTGACAATGCTGTACAGAGGTGAGCAGAAACAGAAAAAAAAACAAAAAAAAACAAATCCCTCTAGTATGCTTAGATGGACTCTATGAGAAATACCTACTACTAGGCACTTTTCATATTATCCTGTCATCACTGCTAAAGAAACCTTGAAATGAATCTAGTGTACTGCAAAATTCAGCAACTCCTGTCATCTCCCTGTCATTTAAACTTCTCCTAAATGTTACCCTCCAAGCCTCATTAAATCTGCAATCAGCTAAGGTGCATCCAGGCACTGTGCCAATGTAAACAGGTCTGGAAACTGATCTTCCAGAGGGCTATATCAAATCCAATTGCCGTGCCAAAAGAAAGTCTTTGTACCGTCGCCAACACAGATGCATGTGTTCTCTAAAGATTCAGGCCAAAGAGATTGTTTAATCCTCAGCTTTCCATTCTTTCTCAGACGTCCTGCGATAAGTCACCCTCTTTTCCTTCCCAAAAAAGAGGAGGTACATTGTTATTTAAGCTTCTAAATGTTTGGAAGTGATGCTGCAGATGCCATGTCTTTTCCCCTCTCTTTTTCTCTTAAACTTCTTAGATGTCTATCAAGTCCAACAGACTTGAAGCTGGTGACTAAAATATTCGTGTGCACCATTGCAACAGCCAACAAGTCCACAAACTGGATTCCTCTTCATAGAGAGTTCCATATAAATCTCATGAACTGTTGCAGATTCTACAGCTCACCATTGACACAACATGAACCTTTCTTTGCAACAGACTCGTACTCCCGCTATTCCTATTTACATGCACTCTTTCCTTTTTATTCTGTTAAAAAAGAATAACACCTTTGTATATTTGGGAAGTCTTTAACCTTAAGCTTCTCATTTTACACCTAATGACATGCTTTTATAGCCACAAAAATGTCATGGAATGTTTTAGACCACAAGTTCTAAAGATGCTTTTGGCATATGGTTATGCCCAGTCAAACACCACCATATAAAATGAAGCAGAGGGAGTAATTACAAGGAGTATATCATTTACTAAGCATGCAAGGTTTTATCAAAGAAGATGAAGAACCTCTGGAAAACCAATTAAAAAACTACTGTCCCAATCAAGCACTGTTTCTTCCTTCTTTTTTATTTGGGGGGGGGGGGGGGGGTAGGGGGGGGGTGGAGGGGATAAATCATTTTTATATATTTCTTTCTTTTCCTTCTTAAAAATAAAAATTGTTTTTTTGGTTTGGGGGTGGGGGGAGGCAGTCAGAATGCTTCTAGCAGACCGCGGGGGGAGGGGAGGGGGAGATTGAATTGGAACCTTTTTTGGATGAAGAGATTGACTTGGAAGATTTCCATGAAAGATTTGGGCTTAACCTCAATTTCCTTCAAATATCACTTATGATTAAAGACTGTTGTTACTTCTTAAGAGAGCAGATACGAAATAGCCCATGCTACCTTGCTAAGGAAAGACGACGAAAAAACAAGCAAAAGGAAATCTGGTACTAACACGATTGTGCATATCTTGTGGATCAATCTGGGGAAGCATATGTATAGCCCTTGTGATTGCGTGCACCATAGTTGTAGGATCTGGCGCCGCCAAAACAACCATATCATCTGGAAGCACCTGAAAGAGAAGAAGTAAAAAAAATGATAAAATAGAAGAACGAACAACTAACAAAGTAGAGGCAAAGAGATAGTAACTAGTCACGTAAAGAGAAATGAATTGTGGACGTGCCTCGGGAACACCTCCTACACGTGTACTGACTGTTAATAATCCGCAACTTGCAGCTTCCAATATAGCTATGCAAAATGCTTCTGTTAAAGAACTGGCACCAGTAATGCAAGAAACAGGAGCATAAACGTATAGGATTAGAAACGGGGAAGGTGGAAACTGACTGTTGGTCAACCACAAATCAGATATACTTAAATATGCTTCAGATGTTATTCTTTTGCTTTCGGAGAAGAATGAATGGTGGAACAGGGAGTATTTGTCAGCAGTTATACATTTATATCGCTGTGAGCAGCGGAAGCTCAAATTATACGAAACTATCTTGTCTGCTAGACTGTATTTGACCTTAGCCAACGAGGTAGCGTAAGAATTCAATATTTTCTTTTTCTTTTGATGATTCTGGAAATAGATTGGAACAAATGAATCTGATTTAGCTAGTCATCTGAGACAAGTTCGAAAGGGCCACATAGCATTCATGGTTTTGATACTTTAGTCTCGCATTTACGACTAAATATAAAAATAATCAACTATGTGAAAAAGTAGATAACACTTGAAGGTCACGTACCTGTTCAAAAATATATGGCCAGTTATTAGTACAGACCGTACTTTAGCATGAGGGACAGCACCCAACATATCAACTCGGTCTTGAAGAGAGTGTTTTTCCCTCATTTCTTCCAAACGCACTCGTTTTGGTCCATCTCCTCCAACAATGAACCGAACCTTAGCAAATGCAGCCAAATCAGTTGCCAAAAGTTCAGAATGCACAAACAAGGTCAAAATCCATAGACTAGTTTCTTTAACGAATCCCATGATGATGATGATGATGGAAAACACTTACATTGGGATGCAAACGACATACTTCAGGGATAACTTCAACAAGTAAATCTGCTCCTTTCCTATAAACTAATCTACTTAACACAACAATAACAATTTCATCCCTGTTGAGTCGCTCAGGAGCAGGCTTAAACATGGCCGTGTCAACAGCATTCGGAATAACATAAACCTTTTCAGGCGGCAAACCAGACCTTAAAACCGTATTCTCTTTGCTTGTATGAGAAACACAGATAGCCTGAGTCACATCAGCTAGTGTAAATTGTAGTACCTTATTCATGTGAATGCTTCCAACATCCGCGAAGCCATAGAGAGAATGATCAGTAAATACAACTTTGTAACCCATGGTACGAGCGTGCATTAGAGCTTCGTGACATAAGGTTGAGAATGCTTGATGTCCATGTACCAGTGATATTTTTTCCCTAATCAGAATTGTCCTAGTAATTGGAAGTGTCCCAAAGAAGGTCGGCAACGTGTTTTGCATGAGAAATGGCTTCCATGGTACATAATAAACTTTCAGGCCATTTGTCATATATCTTACACCAGAACGATTCTGATAAGCATGAGTCATAACTACCACCTGAAATTTACACAAAAGAACAACAAAAAGAATGAATTCATAAAAAGTATCTCATTAACAAAATTAATCCCTTGCTAATAATATTCATTCAAGACCAACTTAAGAGAGGTGAGGTTGCTTGCTGACCTTGTGGCCTTCCTTAATCAAGCATTGTGATAGATAGTATATGTGATTCTCCACACCACCAAAATTGGGGTAGAAAAAATCAGAGACCATTAAGATTCTATGCTTTCCCGGTTCACCCATGATGACAGACCGCTAAAGACACTCCTGCATCAGAGGAAACCATTCACACAACAATGTAAGAAAAAGGGAAAATACATAAGTTGACACCAAAACCTATCTGAAAAAGCCAGTTTCACACTCACACATTACGGGGACCTCTTACCCCCTCACCTATCGGACCCAAAACCAGTCATAAGTTGGGCAGTGAAATACACGTTCCACGCCACTCTCCACGTAACAAAACTTTCAAAAAGGAATTCATAAAACTTCCTTGGGGAGTGGGTAAGTGGGCTCCTTTCACTTGATTGGTTAGTTAGAAGTGATCTTTTTTCTCTTTCATTGGATCATCCTTTAGAAAGGGAATTGGTAATCGAGAAAGGAAATGAGGAAATGAAATCGGAAAGTGAAGAATAACCTGATCAGAGTAGTAAGCCGGAGAGGAGAGTCAAGAGGTTGCAACCGCGACCACGGTGGTAAACCGGTGGTGAGATGGGTAACTCGGACCGGATTAAATCAGTGCTGCATTATAGGCTTTGGATCTGTGTCATAGCTTCCATTTCTTGGGTGAGGTTTTCAACTCACGTTGTTCAGTTGTAAGTTCAATTCTATTTAACAGTACTAACAATACCCAAAGTGAGTACTGGCCTTTTGAGTGACATGGAGTACACATGGGAAATGGGTGTCCGTATATAAATCTATATTTAAAAAAATATTAAGAAACTTCAGATGTATTTAGACAAAATTTGCACATACACTATAGATGAACAATGAATGCAGTTATAATTTGAAGCTATTAACTTAAAATGTTGATTCACTTTTAGTTGCGTTGTAAGATCATGAATCGTGTATTATACGATAATATAATGTATTGTTGAATTTTTACAATCTATGAACATGAAAGACAGCATAAATGTGCAAAGCTAGGGTAAAGTAATTTAATAATTTTGGAGTAGAAATATGGTTCTTACAATTCCACAATGCTTTGCTGCTCAGTAAGGCGAATTGTTCAATATGGTGCTGCATTTGAAATCTTCGAGCCATAAATAGGTCGAATTTTCGATTCCTTTTTGCTCTAGATTCGGGTTGTATCAACTGTGAATTGACTTTTGAATCTGAATTTCTTCAAAGAAGCTCTAAACCGATGGATTTCACCACAAAGGAAGCTCCGACCCGTTTTTGTGCCCCGTTTCCATTTCCCTATGATCTCACCGAAAGCTACGTTGCTATTATAAAGAGTAATTCAGGTGTCAATTTACAGGGACATATCCATTTTTTAGTCTCTTTGCTACTTATAATATTGGGAGAAATTAAAAAATAATCAGATTTATAAGTGGTTCTTCAAAAATAGCCACAATTTAAAGCTAATCAAAATTTAGTTACTTTTCATGTAAAGATAAATGTGAATGAAGATACTGTTCAAAATCCGGAAACATACTCCAATATAATATACTGGAGTTATAGTATAATATATCGGTACCGCATAATATACTGGAGATTGGAGCACCTCCGGTATATTATACTGGAACTTTCCACGTGTTGGAGTTCCAGCATAATATGCTGGAAGTTCATACACAGATGAACCGATCTCCAGTATATTATGCTGGAACTTTCTGTGTTGCAGCAAAATAGTGGCTATTTTTCAATAACTTTGCAAACGCTGGCTATTTTTTGAATAACCAGTCCGAAAACTAGCTAGCCCGTGCTATTTTTACTATAATATTCATCACTTATTTAGGAGATTAGAAAACGATGCAGTGGTGTTTGTTTCTTTGCGATGTTTGGGTCGTTTTAAATGAATTGATTTTTGAATTACAGTGAGAAGATTTTTTGAATTACACTGAGAAGATTTGTATTGTATAGGAAGGGGTGTCAAATGACATCCCTTTGGCGAAAAAAATATATTATATAGGTAGGTAAAAAAAATATTTATATGAATATATACTTTTATATATTTGATACCCTTTAATAAAAATTCTGGCTCCGTCACTGTGGAAAATAAAAAGTGTTCGAATAGAAAGTAGATATTAGAAGATAAATTACTTTATCCTTTGTCAACTTCTATGAAAATCTGCTCTTTTTAATGTATCGAAATATACATCGCTCCACCAATTATGTATTTATACAAATTTTCACTATTTTTTTTTTTTTTTTGGTAAATAAACATTTTATCTATTACCAACTGGGAAGTTTACAGCTGAATCAAAGCATAAACTTCATAGATTATTTACTCTAAGGGACATTTGTTCGAACACAAGTTATGCAGGATTAATAATACAAGAATTAATAATACAAAGATTAGTAATTCATGAATTATAATGTGGGGATTAAAATGTAGAAATTTTATTTTTTATTTTTACTTTTTTAGATAAATTTTTTTAACATATGTATATGATAGAAATTAAGAGTCCACCAAACTATATAGAGAATCAGGTTCTCTATTAGTTCCCACAAAACACACGCACACTGCAGTGAGTAAATGACACAATGGAGTTTTACGTGGAAAACTCCTAGCTCACGGGATTAAAAACCACGACCTACTCTTGTAGGATTTCAACTTCACTACTGAGCAAACTTCGTATTACAACCTATTGTAACCTAGGAATTAACCTCGTAATCCCTCACTAACTTGTAACAATTATATTACAAGCCCCTTTGTAATAACTCTATTACAAAGCTTTACAACTCGACTAACTCTAGCCAAGACACAAACACAAAGGTTTATGATTTACAAAGGTTTCCTACACAATGCTTCTAACTAAGCTAAGTAGGAATTACAAGTAAGTACTTTAACAAAGGTGCAACACAACTAAGGACATGTAATGACTCAATACAGGGAACTGGTTCATTGTTATGTTGTTCTTTGTTGTTCATGCCCTTGAGAATCACTTGAGAGAATGCTTGATGGATTCTTGAATGTGTGTGTGATGTTTTACCTTTGCTTCAATGTTAATATTGCATAGGTGACATCACTTGAATGATGCAAGCATGTTGGTACAAGGGCATTCCCCATAAAGTTGACTGCCGCACTGTTTGCACCATTGCGTGTGCAAGCAGCAACGTTACAGCTGTCGGGGTGTTGACTGGTACAGTCACCAAGGGAACTGGTGACCATCTGTTCCCTCTGTTGTTTCTCTGACTCTGAAGAATTGAACCACGTCCCCAGCTTGAGACTTATCATTTTTAAGTACTTAAGGATGTGTAACGGGTTCCTCATCTGGTTCTTATCATTAAGTTTGTTAGATCATCAAAACATAACAGGGATGCATATAACCTATCAATTTTTCCCTTTTTGATGATGACAAACTTATAATTGAAGTTCCCCCTAAGAACCAGAATGGCATATTCCCCCTGAATCTGTTCCCCATCTTGTTCCCCCTCAATTATTTTCCCCCTTTTGGCATCATAAAAAAGATCAGTAGCTAGTAATAAGCAAAAAGAAGTATAGCTTGGTTAACTCATGCCACATGTGTGCACAGAATCATGACTAAAAACATAGCAGAACAGCAAGGCATACACAGCAAAAGGACAAAACTTTCATTAATTTTTGGAAATTAAGCAGGGAGCAGTTCCATTTTTACCAAAACATCCACAAAATAAAAATAACAAAAAGATACCAGTCATAAACATCATTAGGACTAAAAAGGGAGGACAGACACTAGGAACTTGACACTGGGAAGGGAACAATTTTTAGGGAGTATTCCAAAAGGCCCAGATGAAGGGGCAAGGGTTCTAAGAAGGATGTCCATTCGAGCATTAGTTGTCACCTGCTCGTTGAGCAGTCTCTCCTTCAGGTCCTCAACCTGTTTCCTGAGGTCAGCATTTTCCTTTGTCAGACGGGCAACCTCTGTGCTTTGAGAGCTGCTGGAACCAGGTGCCTCCTGAACCTGACTGAGCTGACCTTCGAGAATAGCCTTCCTTGCCTTCGGCTTCCTTATCTATTCAGTGGCACTGTTCTGAGCGTTGATCAGCTGAGAGATAGTAGAATTGCTGTCAACCCCTCCACTCCTATCAATGCATCCACACTCCTCGAGGGTGGTCTTGGAGAAGGTTTGTTTACGAGTACCCACTTTAGCTTTTCCCGAAGGGACTTTGAAGAATTCAAAAACCTTAGTGAGGAGGAACCCGTAAGGCAGCCCATGATTACCATCCTTGAACTCTGCCACTTTCTTCATGTGCTCTATCATTAGACCAGGCAGGTTTATAGTGGTGTAACCATCCAGTGCTTCCATGAGAACTAAATCTGCTCGTAACGTAATGGATCGTCTTTCTGCGCATGGGAGCAGAACTTTGTTTACCATCTCAAACAGCAGTTGGTACACTGGAAGGAGGGCCTTCTTATGTACCTGTTCCCTTTGCTGTAGTGCCTTATCCTTCACGATGGCATTTCTGAAGTTCGAAGGGCAAGTTCCCTCAATGGAGGACATTCCGTCAGTAGGCACACCCAAAATGGTTCCCAGAACATAAGTATCCATCACAAAATCAACACCATTCACCTTTAGGCAGATGTTATCATCCTCAACTGTGAAGAAGTCAGCATAGAAATTACGCACTTCTGCCTCATACACATTGGGACTGTCACTTGTGAACAAATGGGTCCACTGCTGGAACTCACATATATCAGCCAGTTGGTGTGTTCCTGACATGTCAAGAATATCAGGGGGAAATGTGCGGCCCCATAACACGTTTTGGTTTCTCAAATTTTCCCTTCCAACATCCTGGGTTGCACCAACCTTGGCCTTCTTTGAGGAACCAGGTTCCTCACTGGCACCAGCCTTCCTTTTCACTGATTTCCTCACACTCTTTCCTTTGTCTGCCGATTTCTTGGACACCTTCTCGGCAGACTCCTCTGCCACTCCTTCACCAGATCCTTCAATCACTCTTTCATCGGATTTTTCAACTACTTTCTCACCAGATTTTTCACCCTCAATATTGCTCAAATCCATCTCATTTACAGATGACTCCTTTTTGGACTTTAGAACAGTAAGTTTCTTTGAGGACTTACGAACCAAGGAACCAGGTTCCTTTTCTACCTCATCATCAACATCAACAACAAGTGCAGGAGGCACTACCTTCTCAGTTACAACCTTTCCATATTTCACCAATCTCCTATTCTTCTTTTCTTCTTTGTTTTTCTTTATAAACAGATTCAAGTTCTTCTTTCTTCTGCAACCTAGTGATAGGTCTCTTAGGAGTTGATTCCTAGGGAGTTACCTTTCTACTCCTAGCACTAATGAAGCTCGTAAGAGCCACATTATCATAATCTCTTCTTCATTATCCTCATTCCCCTCCTTAGACAGAGATCACATCTCAGGAACAACAATTGATAATGGCTCAGCATAGAAATGAGGAGAGCGAGCGGGATCAGCACTGAACTGCGGTTCTTGTGGAGAACCAGGGGTTTTATCCCAAGTAGAAGCAGAGGGCTCTTCTTGGGCGGAGGGATAAGGTCCCTAAGTTGGTTCCCCAGTAGTACTGTCAGGTGCCAAGGTTTCGACAGGCACCAGTTCCCTACCCTCTACCTCAGTACCATTATCTTTCCCCTGAGACCTATGGGTTTCAGACACACCCTCATAACCTCCAAGCAGACTTCCCTCAGTAGCTATTGACAATATATTTTTTATATCCTCATGTTCTTGTAACTCCAAAGTAACTTCAGAAGGCATAAGAAGAGCATTACCTATAGAATCAAGGCATGGGGTTGTGATTGCCGATTCATCACTGTTATGATCCACACCCTGTTCTTTGGTAGAACGTTCTTTCACTGGTAGACTAGAAGTTTCTTCTCCCTCCACTGTATCTTCTTCGACCATTTTTTCCGGTGAGGCAGAAGGAGAGGTCGCAGCCACAAATTTTGTGGGAGTCAAAGTTTTGCGACTCCGATAAGAACCAGTACTCGACTGGGTTGGAGAGGAAACAGGGGGTAGTTGTGACTCTAACTTAGAGTTTGGACTAGTCGGAGTAGAGAGTGTAGGTTCTATCACTAGTGCTTCAACGGGTGAAGACGCAGTGGGGACGATGCTTGGAACATTGTTTCCTGATTTCAGACATAGTGGAGTGTAGTGAGAACTGATGGAAGAAGAGAGTGTTTGGTTTGAAGAAAAAGGGTATTTTTGGCTTGTGATTTGAACAATTATGAAAGTGACCGTGAGAGGATTTATTTAAGAGGGGTGAGGGACCGGTAAGGAACGGGTATCAATTTTGGTAGTCGGGTCGCTTCATAACGGGTGAGACGTTTGGGTTCAAAAAGCGAGAAAGAGAGAAACTGACAATTTAATGATGTGGCACCGTTTCAGCCATTTAAAAAATTATGCATGAGAGTACAGAGGAACTACTAACCTGTGCCAAGGGAATCAGGTTCCCTGACAGATTTTGCAAATGTAAGCCTAATCCTTTGACCAAAGTACAATGCATTAGCTACTTGTTTGCTCTGTAATCGTCATGTGTGTCTACCTGTAATGGAATAGAGATGAGTTAGACTTTGCCAGAAAAAACTTTTTAGCTATTCTTCATGTACATTTCTTTCATAGCCAATCATCGAGGGACCAGGTCCCTAGCTAGATTTCATTAGCCCTAGTGCCAAGAGATTCTTTTCAAAGTGCTCTCTGCTCAGTGCTTTGGTGAAGATATCTGCAATTTGATCTTCTGTGCTGCAAAACTTCATGCAGATGAGTCCTTTCTCAACATTGTCTATGAGGAAGTGATGTCGCACATCAATATGCTTTGTTCTCTTATGTTGAACTGGATTTTTTGCCATGTTGAGAGCACTAGTGTTGTCACGTAGTAAGTGCACACAATCAAAAAACACACCAAAATCTTCTAGTTGCTGCTTGATCCACAGCAGTTGAGCACAGCAAGAAGCTGCCGCCACATATTCAGCTTTTGTAATTGAGAGGGCCACTAAGTTTTGTTTTCTTGTACCCCATGAAATCAGACGTGAACCCAGAAAATGTGCCATGCCAGAAGTGCTTTTCCTATCCACTAGATAGCCAGCGTAATCAGCATACCCAATTAATTCAAAATTGTCTCCTGAAGAATAGAAGAGAACCAGGTCATGTGTGCCTTTGAGATATCTTAGGATTCTCGTGGCTGCCTTCAGATGGGATTCCTTTGGATTAGATTCAAACCCGGCACAAAGTCCCACACTAAACACAATATCTGGTCTGCTTGATGTGAGATACAGGAGTGACCCTATGATACCTCTATACATGATCTCATTCACAGAGGAACCGGGTTCATCTATGTCCAAACGAGTGGCTGTGGCGATGGGAGTATCGATGATTTTTTATCCTTCCATGTCAAATCTCTTCAGCAGCTCCTTGATGTACTTTTGTTGACTTATCACTGTCCCCTTAGGAGTTTGCTTGACTTGTAAACCCAAGAAGAAATTCAATTCCCCCATCATGCTCATTTCAAACTCACTCCCCATGAGTTTTGCAAATACCTCACACAGAGAATCATTCGTTGCTCCAAAGATGATATCATCAACATAGACTTGTACAATGAGCAGGTTCCTCCCTCGTTTCTTCAAAAATAAGGTGTTGTCAATTTTCCTCTTGTAAAGCCATTTTCTAGAAGAAATTTTGACAACCTTTCATACCAAGCGCGAGGAGCATGCTTTAGCCCATATAAAGCCTTGTCAAGTTTAAAGACATTCTCAGGATGCTCATGATTCTCAAATCCAGGTGGTTGCTTGACGAAGACTTCTTCTTTTAGGAAACCATTTAAAAAGGCACTTTTGACTTCCATTTGTAACAATTTAAATTCCGTATGAGATTCAAAGGTAATGAGGATTCTGATGGCCTCCATTCGAGCAACTGGAGCAAAAGTTTCATCATAGTCAATCCCTTCTTCCTGATTGTAGCCTTGAACTGCTAGCCTTTCCTTGTTCATTGTTGTGTTTCCAAACTCATCAAGTTTGTTTCTGAATACCAACCCGGTTCCTATAACGATCCGGTCAGTAGGTCGTGGAACCAAGTGCCATATACTGTTCCTCTCAAATTGACGGAGTTCTTCCTGCATAGTTGTAATCCGGTCTGTATCTTTCAATGCTTCATTGATATTTTTGGGCTCAATTTGAGAGATAAAGGCTGAGAAGTCAAGTGATTTTCTTGTCTTTGATCTGGTTTAAATTCCTGAATCAAGAGGAGTGATTACGTTTTCAAGGGGGTGTGAACTTTTGTGCTTCCAGTTAGACACCTGAATCTCATGGTTAAAAGGTCTAGGTATTTCTGACTTTGATCCTTGGTTGCTTCTCATCTCAGCATGTGGAGTGCCTTGGACAGCATCGACAACTCTGTTCTCAGCTTCACTTGTTGTGATTGAGGGACCAGGTTCCTCTCCATCAGTTGGAAATATGGTTGCACCATCCTCATTTGATTCCTTGACGTGGCTCATCATGTCAGCCTTTCCATTTGCCATGTTAATGACTTCACCAGGGACAATTGACTGTTCTCCGTCTTGATCACTCTTATCATATGAATCCTTTCCACATGAGTGGTGAGATTCATCAAAGATAACATGTATGCTTTCCTCAACACATTGAGTTCTTTTGTTGTATACTTTGTAGGCATTACTTTGTGATGAATAGCCTAGAAAGATTCCTTCATCGCTTTTGGCATCGAATTTTCCAAGTGCTTCCTTGCCATTGTTGAGAACAAAACCTTTGCAGCCAAATGTCCTTAAATGGGTCAGCTTGGGCTTCCTTCCGTTTAGCAGTTCATATAGGGTTTTGTTCAGAAGGGACCTGATCATGCACCTGTTCACAAAGTAGCATGCAGTGTTGACAGCTTCTGCCCAGAAAATCTTTGCAATGCCACTGTCAATCAATATTGTTCTTGCCATGTCTTCAAGAGTCCTGTTCTTCCTCTCCACAACACCATTTTGTTGAGGTGTTCTTGGAGCTGAAAAATTATGAGTGATGCCATTTTCAGCACAGAATTCATCGAATTTGGCATTGTCAAATTCCGTCCCGTGGTCAGACCTGATACACACTACATTATGGCTCATCTTCACCTGGATCTTCTTCACAAATGCAGCAAATACTTGAAAGGTTTCATCCTTGGTTCTGAGAAACAGAGTCCAAGTGAATTTGGAATAGTCGTCCACTACAACGAAGATGTACTTCTTTCCTCCTCTACTTGGTACCCTCATAGGTCCACATAGATCCATATGGAGGAGATCAAGTGGCCTTGAGGTACTAACTTCCTTTTTGGGCTTGAAAGAGGATCTGACTTGCTTTCCTTTTATACATGCATTACACATCTTGTGATCCTTGAAGCTTGACTTGGGCAGACCACGAACCGGGTCCTTCTTGACCAATTTGTTCAGCAACGTAAAACTTGCATGACGCGGCCTTCTGGCCATAGTTCAACATCATCATCAATAGCACTCAAACAGCTGAGATCTCCCTTTTGCAAGGATTCAAAGTCAACAACATAGATAATTTGTATCTTTTAGCCACTAAAATCACTTCACCAGCCACAAGATTTCTGACTGTGCATATTTTTTATACAAATTCCATTTTGTTTCCCTTGTCATAGATTTGGGAAACACTCAGTAGGCTATACTTCAATCCGTTCACATAGTACACATTTTCAATTGAGTGTGAGAGAGACTTCCCAGTCCTTCCAACTCTCAGAATGTATCCCTTCTTGCCGTTTCCAAAGGATACACTCCCTCTTCGCAGGGCCTTCAATGAAAGGAAATCATTTGTGCTTCAAAGAACGTGCTTCGAGCAGCCACTATCCATGTACCATTATTGGCTGCTCCTTTTCACTACTCCCTGCACAAGGATATCAAGGGTTAGACTTAGGAACCCAAACAAGTTTGGGTCCTTTACAGTGAGGAAAGGGGTAAATGAGGGCTCTTTTGGTCCATGCATGCATCACACGTTTTTTATATGAGGGACCAGGTTCTCTAGCAGTAGTTATCTTTTTAGCAAAAACTTTGTTTTTCTGTTGAGACTGGAATCTAGCCTTATATGTTTCCTTAAAGTGACCAGTGTTACCACAGTGAGTGCAGAGTCAGTTATCAGGTACAGTAACGTACTTGCTATGAGGGTTGTAGGGAGTCTTTTCCCTTTAGATCCCGATTCCCTGTCTGTTTCCCCTATTGTTCGTATACATGGCAGTGATAGCATCAGAGGACCATGTCCACTTGAGTGATTTTTCAGGACCACTCTTAACTCTACCTAGATCTTCCTGAAGTTGTTTGTTTTTCTCGAGTTCAGCACATACACTAGATTTCACTAATTTTTGCTCATCTTCAAACTGAAGATGTGCCTCATTTGCAACTTCCTTTCCCTTTTGAATAATCTCATGCCTACCTTCTCCTTTTAGTTCCTCAATTGTTTCCTTTAGATCTACAGCTACTACTAATAAGTCATCTCTCTCATGCTCTATGTTAGCAACTTTTTCAGTTAAAACTTCTTTCTCCTTTTTAACACACTCAATGGTTTCTTTTAAATCTACCACAACGACTACCGGATCATCTCTCTCATGTTCTGCTTCTCCTAGTTCCACAATTAATATATTTTTATCATTTATAAGACTATGATAAGCATGAATTAAAATATTTTCCAAATATATAAGTTTTTTCGGAGAATAAGACTTCAGATTTCTTTGAACATCTAGAAAGTTTACCTCATTATCATCATCGTCAGATTTTGCATCAGGGCAAAGATAGAGTCATACTCAACTGCTTCACTTTCCACTGCCATCATGGAGCTCTCACCTTGATCATCATCTTCTCCAGATTAGCTGGAAGAGTCTCCCCATGCAGCAAGAGCTTGTTTCACAACATTGTCAGCGACATCTTTTTTCTTGAATCATTTGTCAGGAACCAGGTTTCTCTTAGTTGCTTTGTCTGTGTGTGTTTGTATAGATCTTACTTGAGGAGAGGACAATCCTTGATGAAGTGTCCTGGCTTACCACACTTATGACATAGGTCATAACCTTTTAGCTTGCTAGAGCTGCCCCTTTTTGGAATACCTCCATTTCTGCGAACCATTTTCGGAAATTTGTCAGGTAAGCCATATCAGCATCCTCACCACCTGAGTCATTGCTGTCCGCCTAGAGGACTAAGTTCTTCTCCCTTTTTGTCTCTCTTCTCTCATTATCCTTCTTCTTCTTCATTTCATAAAGTCTTCAGATTGCCAATAAGTTCATCAATGGTCAGCTTCTGCAAATCCTTTGCTTCTGTGATAGCGTTTCTTTGCTTTCCCAGGAACCAGGTAATACACTAATTATCTTCCTGACAAGTTTGATGATAGATGATAGATGTGAAGTGAGTGTGCATATCATGAATGGACTCATCATCCTTCATCCTGAAAAGCTCATATTCTGTGGTTAGTATATTAATCTTCAACTGCTTTACTTGTGTTGTCCCTTCATGAGCTGTTTGGAGAGCTTCCTAGATCTCCTTAGCAGATTGTTATGCTGAAATCCTGTTGTATTCATCTGTTCCAATACCACAGACGAGGATTTTCTTTGCTCTAAAGTTCTTTTCTATAGCCTTGCGGTCAGCATCGTTGTATTCCTTTCTTGTTTGGGAACTGTCACTGGGTCTCCAGTGGTCTTCGTAGGAACGAAGGATCCATCACAAATAACATGCCAGAGCTCTGAATCTTCAGCCATGATGAAATCATTCATCCTTGTCTTCCACCATCCATAGTATTGGCCGTTGAACCTTGGTGGTCTATAGGTAGATTAACCTTATTCAAAGTTTGGCGGAGCAGCCATGAGGATCCTTTCTAGGTGTTAGCCTGATAGAAAGAACATGCTCTGATACCAATTGATAGAAATTAAGGGTCCACCAAACTATATAGGGAATCAGGTTCTCTATTAGTTCCCATAAAAGACACGCACACTGCAGAAAGTAAATGACACAATGGAGTTTTACGTGGAAAACTCCCAGCTCACAAGATTAAAAACCACGACCTACCCTTGTAGGATTTCAACTTCACTACTGAGCAAACATCAAAGTACAACCTATTGTAACCTAGGAATTAACCTCGTAAATCCTCACTAGCTTGTAACAACTCTATTACAAAGCCCCTTTGTAATAACTCTATCACAAAGCTTTACAACTCGACTAACTCTAGCCAAGACACAAACATAAAGGTTTATGATTTACAAAGGTTCTGACACAATGCTTCTAACTAAGCTAAGTAGGAATTACAAGTAAAGTACTTTAACAAAGGTGCAACACAACATGTAATGACCCAATATAGGGAACTAGTCCATTGTTATGTTGTTCTTTGTTCTTCATGCCCTTGAGAATCACTTGCCAGATTGATTGATCACTTGAGAGAATGCTTGATGGATTCTTGAATGTGCGTGTGATGTTTTACCTTTGCTTCAATGTTAATATTGCATAGGTGACATTACTTGAATGATGCAAGCATGTTTGGTACAAGAGCATTTCTCATAAAGTTGACTGCCGCACTGTTTGCACTGTTGCGCGTGCAGGCAACAACTTTACAATTGTCGGGGGGTTGACTGGTACAGTCACCAAGGGAACTGGTGACCATCTGTTCCCTCTGCTGTTTCTCTGACTCTGAAGAATTGAACCACGTCCCTAACTTGAGACTTGTCATTTTTAAGTACTCGAGGATGTGTAACGGGTTCCTCATCTAGCTCTTATCATTATATTTGTTAGATCATCAAAACATAATAAGGATGCATATAACCTATCAGTATTCTTATCTTATATTATATCCTATAAGAATAATACGTAAATTTCAACATAAGTTATGCGGATATTATTTTACAACAACAACGACCCAGTAAAATCTTACTAGTGGGGTCTGGGGAGGCTAGTGTGTACGCAGACCTTACCCCTACCCCGAGGGGGTAGAGAGGCTGTTTTCGAAAGACCCTCTGCTCAAGAAGACGAAAAGAGACAATATCAGTACCATCAATAGAAACCATAAGAAAAGTAGCATCATGAAAATGAAAAAGTAGATGCAAAGCAAAATCGATAGATAATACATAGACCCGGCACTATGGAAAATGAAAGAGTAGTAAGATGCAACATTGCCACTAACTGACTTCGACAAAAACCCTACCAGACTAGCCTCTCAAAGATACAACGTAAGGAAAGACTCAACTACCTCCTAACCTACAACCCTAATACTCGACCTCCACAGCTTCCTATCAAGGGCCATGTCCTCGAAAATCTGAAGCCTAGCCATGTCCTGCCTGATCACCTCTTCCCCATACTTCTTAGGCCGCCCTCTACCTCTTCTCGTGCCCTCCAAAGCCAGCCACTCACACCTCCTTACCGGAGCATCTGGGCTTCTCCTTTGTACGTGTCCGAACCATCTGAGCCTCGCTTCCCGCATCTTATCATCAATAGGAGCCACGCCTACCTTCTCCCGAATATCTTCATTTATAATCTTATCCATCCAAGTGTGGCCCGCACATCCACCTCAACTTCCTCATTTCTGCTACTTTCCGTTTTATCTAGTTCACTTATACATCTTCTGGATATGTGAGTTCTTATCAGGCTAACACTCAGCCACATACATCGTGGCCGGTCCAACCACTGTTTTGTAAAACTTACCTTTGAGCATCAATGGCACTCTCTTGTCACACAGGACTCCAGATGCCAACCTCCACTTCATCCACCCTACCCCAATACGGTGTGTGACATCCTCGTCGATCTCCCCTCCCCTCCCCTCCCCTCTGGATAACCGACCCAAGGTACTTGAAATTACCACTACTTGGGATGACCTGTGATTCAAGCCTCACTTCCACGCCCACTTCCCTCGGCTCAGTGCTGATCTTACACTCTAGGTATTCCGTCTTCGTCCTGCTCAACTTGAAACCCTTAGACTCAAGAGCCTATCTCCCGACTTCCAACTTCTTCTCGACTCATCAATCAGAACTATGTCATCGGCGAATAACATACACCATGGCACCTCCCCTTGAATATGGTGTGTTAACGCGTCCATCACCAGAGCAAATAAGAACGGGTATAACCCCATATCAATCGAAAACTGTCAGAGTTGCCTCCTACTATCCTAACCCGAGTCTTAGCGAATATTATTTTAAGAGAAAATAAATGAAGCAAACTAAATAATGTCTATAATTGTGGGGAGTTTAATGTGGTGATTGAACCTATTCTTCTAACAATCAAACGGCTCTAAAATGATACAGATGTTTATAGTCAAAATATTTAAAGTACCAAAATTATTTGATGCAATTATTCTTTTTTAGGTTGAGAAGAGTTATATTCTAGGGGCTGTTGGATTATCGTGATTAAAATTCTACTCTCGATATAACATTTAGGATATGTCTACCTACTGTTTGGTTTATCATCACTAGAATATCTAAGGTCAAAAGTAAATGTCATTATCATTTCTAGAATATCCAAGATCAAAATTGGAATAATTTTTTATCCAAATCTATCAAATTTTGAATCAAATGCATATCTTAAATTATATACTAATATTTGTAATTACAAAATAAAACTAAAATAATACTACATAATTCAGGAATTACTTATATTACAATCCTAACATTTTTCCTACATAACCACCCTAAGTGGGAAAATAAAAAGGGGAAACCGATTTTGGGTTTATTGGCTTTTGTTCTTTTTTAAAAATGTAACCTTAAGGCCATAGACCCAAACATGGGGGGTAACAATGGAGGAGGATAGTGGGAAGAAAGGGACGAATAGATGTAGAAAGGCACTTGGACAGAGAGATAGTGCCGGAAGGCCCCCATTCATAAGGAGTGATATGTGGCCAATGATGCCATCAATGCCTTTGAAAGACGGATCGGCAGACACAATCAATGCGTTATTGAAAATCGAGTCGACAACGATACTGTCGCTTTGAAGAATGGGAATCGGCAGCGCATTGAATGACGCTGAAAAGACAAGTCCATGGGACGTCCCGGTTATCGTGAAGGCTTACGTCATAAGTTGATATCATCGGTATGACGTCATCGCGGGAAGTCCGAAGATTTTGATGTCAAAATCGTTACTTATCGCTCCTCTCTAAGAAACGCGGGGACCATCTGTATACGGTAAAATCGGAGGGTCCAATTCCTCGTCATTAAGGCACTTCGGAAGATCACCTCGAAGGTTCGAGGCCATGGCTGAGTACCCTCCTTCGAGGGACGTCGACGCTCGACCTCAGTGTAGCAATGATCACGGCAATGGTAGTAACGGGGAGTTCCCAAGGCACACGGCTAGGACTGACAAAGTCTAGTGTGCTATTCTGAACCCAAATCAGGGTGTCATTCAGCTGTCCCATCCCCAATCTATGTAATTAATGTATTTTGTACTATGCTAGGATTTCCCTCCTATATAAAGGGAGTCCTTGTCATTTTGTAAGGATCTGTTGCTTCAGCTGCTTCACAAGAAATATAAAATAACATTCTCTCTGCTCCCTTACATATTCTCTTGATATATTTGCTTCCATTTATTATCTTCATTAGTGTTCATCATTTATTGCTTATCATTGGCCATAAAGAGCCTTCTTTGATTTTATCATAACTGTTAGGCATACTTCGATTACCTTCGATAGCTCACGGTCGAGCCCCGGAATCGACCTCGAGGCTCCGGATCGACGAGCTCGAGGCCCCCGATTGTCTACCTATCGGTTTGATTATCATTTCATCCTTAACTCTTATTTCGTTTCTAAGTCTCACATACATAGCATCAACTGCTTAACAACCGGCATAAAAATAGATCACGCATTTTTAGAGTCCCATAATCAAATTTAATTGTAATTACCATTTTCACGGTAACAATTGGAACAATTTTTTTATCCAAATCTATCAAATTTTGAATCAAATGCATATCTTAAATTATATACTAATATTTTTAATTACAAAATAAAACTAAAATAATACTAAATAATTCAGGAATTACTTATATTATATTCTTAACATTTTTCCTACATAACCACCCTAAAGTGCGAAAATAAAAAGGGGAAACCGATTTTGGGTTTATTGACTTTTGGTGTTTTTTAAAAATGGATCAACCGCTCACCAACAAAAGATACTTCATAAATACGCTACTGAATATTGGAAAGCTTCACTTTCACACCGACTCTTTTCTTTCCCTCTTCCATCTAAACCCAGTGAAGGTATGTCTCAGTTTTAAATTATAGATTTATTCATCAGCTTTATCAATCTATTTATCAAATTAGATTTCTAGCTATTCTCTGGTCTTTTTCTTCTTTGCGAAAAATAAATTTAAAATTGGAGTACTTTAGGTTGAATTTGTGCGGTAATTGCACATTATGATCACACTGATGTTTTTTATATCATTTATGCTTGGATAATTCGAAATTACGATTGGAATTGTTGGTAATTTGAGCATTATCCTTCGGTATTAAGAAAAAAAAAACATACAGAGATCTTTGTTGGTTTTATAGTTAGGTGTTAAAGCTGTTCTTGCTAATTTCAGTGTTAATTTAATGAAAAAGGATGAAACGGAACTATGGTTGATATTTTTTTTTGGGGGGTGGGTGGGTGGGGAGGTAGGTGGGAATGGTTTGTTTGTTTTCTTGAACCTGCTGTAAGTCGATTTATTGATAGCTAGATTGGGTACTCTTTTTTTTCATCAATTTGTTGGAATATAATGTTGACTGGTTAATAATCTGTTGTACTTTCTCCATTTGGGCTTTTTTTGGGCTGCTAGGCCGTAGTACCATTTGTTTTCTCTTTAGTCAGTTGGATATGTTTATAAGCATTGAAGTTGGAGATTTGGTAATAGTGCCCTTAATTGGATCTCAGAAATGATCTCCCCCTCTTTTATAACTTCTGGGGTTTGTCCTCCAGGGTGTTGGTTTATTAGTAAGAGCGCATCATAATGTGTGGGTTAGGCGCACATCACTGATGCTATGAGTTTTTGCTTTTGTTGCTGATGCTTATGGTTATTTTCTTATCGTGCATATATCACAAATAATATTTGGTCCTGATAGGTGGATACGGTACATCTGATGGCCTGAGTTGTATAAAGTTCAGTTTATCTGATGCCTAATTTCTTTGATCTCAGTAAAGTAGAGTTAAATCAGCACATATGAATCCAGGGGGTTATACAGCAGAAGTTACAGGTCTTTCCCCTGATGCTACTGAAAAGGATGTTCATGATTTCTTTGGTTTCTGTGGGGCAATTGAACATGTTGAGATTGTCAGGTGAGTTTAATATCTAGGAGTGCATTTACAATTTTATCATTCATACCCTATTTTTTATGTGTCGATGGTTTAGGATGAAAGTAACGAATTGAAAGGGAAATTATGAGTAGAGCTATATATTTTAACTCACAAGTGTATCTTGCTTTGTTTTTCTTTTGTTTCAATTTATTCAAATTTCTCAAAGTTCAAACCCACCCCTTAATTATATTGTTCATACAATGTAAGATCATCTTTTGTCATCTTTTCTAATTCACTTAGCTTGATATATGTAAGATAAACAAGTTTTGTAGCTCACTATTGTTTCTTGGATTATTATCTTGTTTTCTTTTCTAATCTTGAAAGCTTTTGATTCTTCTGAAATGTTTATATCAGGATAGAGCAAGTCTGCCATCTGTAGGTTGAGCAAAACAAAAGGGTTTTGGTGTTTGGGGATATGCATCTATATCTGTTTATAATTTGGTCCTGTCTGTGACATAATTAGTTGATTATTTGGCAAAACTGTATCTTTGTAGACGTCTCATTGTTTGTTCTGAGAACCCAGAATTGTCGCTATGTCCTTTAGCAAATGAAAAGTAGGAAAAATTTCACTTATGGTACTTATTTTTTACTTTCCTTTTACCCTTCCAAAGTACGATATTTGTGTAGAGTAGTGTTTGCACAGCCTTTTAGTTATTGATACCTATTTTTATTTTAATTTGAAGAAATGTTGAGCACCACTGAAGTCTTATAGCATCACAGGAGCTTTTAGTCAGCCCAACTGCTTACAAATCACACTAGGCTTCAATGTTACTACTTTAGTTGTTATTTTTGTGAAAATCAATCATGTAATCGAGGAACTTTATGCCAAGTTGGTCTTATAACACACAGCATGTATTTCATTCCTGCTTTTTCCATCAGTTACTGTATAAAAAATTTTGGTCGCTGATTGAGTGTATGCTTGTGGTTGAGAATGCAGAGCTGGTGAACATGCAAGTACAGCCTATGTGACATTTAGAAATCCTCATGCCTTGGAAACGGCTATCTTACTGAGTGTAAGTTCCTTCAGATGGTTTATTGGTTTAGTTGTATCGTGAGTAAGGTTTAGGTCTCTGAATAAGCAGCCTAGAATTGCATTCTGTTTACAATTTGACATTTGCTAATTCTGGTTCCATGTGGTGTTAACTGAATGGATTATGTGTCACTTTCCTAATGTTTTTTTAACCTGTGTGTTTGAATGTAAAATAGTTCATCTACTGGACATAAACAAAGGGTATGTGCTTTGAGAGTGAGGGCAAGACCTCAATATTGATGTTTGAGTTCAATATAAATATTGTTGGACCAATAATTTGAAACCCTTCCGTCTGTCACAACAATGCAAAGCCTTTCTTTTTTCCTCGAGCTGTTTTTATAGAGCTTAAAGTAATGTTGGTGTTGCTCGACAAGGTATTGTTTTATTTTATCTCCAGTTATAGTTGGTCAAAGTGCTCATCTTCTTTACGTAATTGGATGTCCTATTCTCCTGTAACGCTTCTCATGAATTTGCTTGGTCTCAAAATCCAAGCAATGACCTATATGCAACCCCTTAGTATTAATTTGATTCTGCGTACATCTCTGTGCACTTAGATGTAATTTATTGCTGATAGATGTAATTTCTTTTTTTTTTTTTGCACCAAACTAATTTTTTCCTTAAGATGTATATTTTGATTGAATAGTTCTCATTTATAACTAACTTCTCTCAGGGGGCTACCATTTTGGATCAACGTGTGTGCATAACCAGCTGGGGTCACTACCAAGATGAATTTGCCTATTGGGATCATTCATCATGGAGACCTCAAGAGGAAAGTCATTCAAGTGTATGTTCTTCAGCCTCCTGCTTTCCAATCTGTATGGTAATCGTTTCTCTATGAATGGTGAGGTGTGTATTTCTAATGAGTGTATTTATAATTCCAGCAGGACCCCCAGGGACACCATTTTGTTTCTTCTGCTGGGGAAGCTGTGACGTTGGCTCAAGATGTGGTTAAAACCATGCTATCTAAAGGGTATGTTCTTGGAAAAGGGGCACTGGGAAAAGCCAAAGCTTTTGACGAATCTCATGGGCTGTCAGCAACTGCAGTCTCCAAGGTTGCTGATTTAAGTGAGAGAATCGGCCTCACCGACAAGTTCTGCGCCGGGGTTGAAGTGGCCAGATCTGTGGATCAGAGGTATCACATATCGGATACCACCAGATCAGCTGTGTCAGCTACAGGTAGAACTGCTGTCTCTGCTGCAAGTGCTGTTGTCAACAGTAGCTACTTTTCTAAAGGAGCTCTTTGGATGTCTGGTGCTCTAAGTAAAGCGGCTAAAGCTGCAGCTGATTTGGGTAGCCGAGGCATTAACAAATGAGTAGATTCAGAGCAACTGCCGTGCAGCTTAGATTCTTCTATATGAGAAATGGTGGTAGTTGATGTAGTTTTCTAGTGTATATTATTTTATACCTGTCGCATGCGGTATCCTTTTCATTGGCACTGGTATTAGTCCTCTGGGTTGTGTGGTCTAGAGTTGTGATTTGAATTGATTGGGATGATATTGATTCAGCTGAAATCAGACTGGTGTTTCTTTCCACTTTTGTTGGGATATCAGGTCGATGTTGTAAAGGACATACAATAGATAATACGTGTTTGAGTAGAAATTTTCTTCAGTTTTGGAGATTTACTGGTCTTACAACATGCAGTTGTGCTAAAATTCTTTGTAAAATTCTTCAGTTAGAAGCTGCTCTCAAGATATAAATTATAAGATTAGCTTTAAGGAGGCCGCTTTCGATAACTGATAAACAGTCTTTTGTCTGTCTGTAAACTGGACTCGGTTGCCTACTGGGTATGGTGTCCATAAGTATTTGGTCAGTGTATGTGTAAGTTTTGTTTATTGCTAAGTTTTATTGTATTAAGAAGAATTTGAATTTGTGGAAAATAAGAAGAATAATTTGCATGGAGTACTCGCACCAATATCATATCTTTTGGACGTGGGTACATTAAGAAAAATAAAAGATCCACGAAATTCAGTAGGTGTTTGGACAATATTTGGAGCAACGGTTAAGTTGTTTTTGTGTGACCTATAGGTTACGGGTTCGAGTCGTGGAATCATCCACTGATGCTTGTATTAAGGTAGACTATTTACTTACAACCCCTTGGGATGCGACCCTTTCTGGACCCTACGTGAACGCGAAATGCTTTGTCCATCGGGCTGCTTTTTTGGATAATATACGTAAATCTTTATTATCACACGTTGTGTTGTTTGCTTTCGTTAACCTATTACCTTGTTGCTATTGTTTGTTGCTTTCTTTTTGCTGTTCCTTGAGCCGAAGGTTTATCGGAAACAACTTCTCTATCTTCACAAGGTAGGGATAATGCCTCTCCACACATTATCTTCCCCAATCCTACTTGTGAGATTATACTGAATTTGTTGTTATTTTCATAAAAAGGTTATTGAAGTTGAACTTTCTTTTGTATATTATTTTTGAGGTAGTCAGTGCAAATGATCCTTGTGAATAAGTTTTTCCCATATAGTTAGCAGGGAAGTAAAATATGCATTTATATTATGATATTTTGACTATTAAAATTGTACAATTAAAGAGCATATTATAGAATTGCTTTATTGAGATGTCCTATTTAGAAGCATAAAATAAGAAAGTAGTATATGAAAATTACAGATATCCTCTAGTAAAGTGTCTTTCTTTTTGAAATAATATTAGCAAATTTTCAAGGCGAAAAAGTGTCTTTCTTTTTGAAATAATATTAGCAAATTTTCAAGGCGAAATACATAAAGCGCCGCTTCAAGTTGTACTCAACGATCAACTTAGTACTTCAACTGAGACCATTTCTAGCTAGACACTTCAAGTGACTGTTAAGTAAATCAAATAGATACCTCAGTGCACCAGATGCCTGTGTTACACTTGCCAAATGAACCAATCAATGAACAACACGTGTAATTCGTAATTAAAAATTAATACAAATTAACCAAAAAAATGAAATGAATTTAAAGAAGAAACAATCAGTTTCCAGCGTTCTTCCCCCTCCAATTTATCTTCTTCTTCCAAACCAACATACCTCATTATCATTATCTGCCATAGGAATGTATGAAATATTTGATATTTTTGCTTGCATTTCACCCTTTTGATTTCAAATCATTTCCCTGAAATGGAGATAGGGATTTGCTTGTCTTGCTTAAACGATCTCATTTTTAGCATTTTGCTAGATTTTGTCTCTGCGGTTGATTTGCTGACTAATCTGCTGCTACAGCAGTTGATTCGCACAAGTAGCCGATTTTATGACCTCCTGTATTTCGCTGCTTCGTATTCTCTTCACCATTTTCCGTCCAAATGGTTGTTGTGTCTGATAATTGGATGGATGAAAGAGAAATTTGTTGAAAAATTTGGTGAATTTGATGTGATGATATATTTGGTAAGTTTGTTCTTTTGTAATGGAGACAAAGGTGATTTAGGGTAGAGGAGGGTGTTGAATGGAGGAGAGAATTGGAGGAGAAAGTCATGTGAAAATTAAGTGGGTCCACATTATTTTAGTAAAAAAAAAAGAAAAAACCTAATTTTAGGTTGCCAACTCGCATCCCAGAGAGTGGATTTCACGCAATGGGGGCTGACATGGTCGGTGTTTAGTTGATCTTCTTTTGTGAATAAATAAAGGGTCTAATTGAAAATAGACTCACTTGAGGTGTTGAGCTGGTCGTTGAGGATAACTTGAAGGGCCGTTTATGTATTTCCCCAATTTTCAATTTTATAGGAACCTGTTGATGTTGCTATGTCACACGGGACTCTCGTGTCATGCCACAATTACAAAATGACATAACAAGGAAAGTGAAATTCTTACATTAGACTATTCTTAAACTCGACTCCACCCCCACCCCCACCCCTCTTTCCTAACCCATCGCCGTCGGTGGTCTTACGTCTTCTTTTTTTGCCTTTATGAAAAAGTCAAGCACCCTCCTTTGAATCCAACGCGGACCGAATCAACAATCCGACGTCGTTTCCCTGTAAAATTAAAAAAAATATTTCACGTATTTTCACTCCATCACAGCTGAGCTTCAATTTTGATATCTTAGCTAACGCATTTCCATTTTCCAGATCGAATGTGATACCATCAATTTAAGTGTAGCTGTAATTAGAACTGAAGCAGATCCGATTCATTTTTCAGAAATGGATGCGGTGTCCATTAGAGTACCGTACAAGAATTTAAAGCAGGAAGTGGAATTAGTTAACGTTGATGAATCATCTCGGTTTACTCATTTGGAGATCCACAGTGATTCGTCTTCTCCTCCTAGGGTTTCCAATGGCGAACCATGCGATTCGCATTCTCCTCCTCAGCCGCCGCCTGTACGGAACAGTTTACTCACTTTAATTCTCAGTTGCACCGTCGCCGCTGGTGTTCAGTTCGGTTGGGCCTTGCAACTCTCTCTCCTCACTCCTTACATTCAGGTGCACTGATTTCTACGCTACGACTCTCTCTGATCCATTTTCATATATGATAGTGTTGCACTGAAGTTTAATAGTATGTTAATTTGACTTGTGTACCTGTTTCGTTTTGATTTGTTTGACTGGATATGGAGTTACAGATGTTAATTTGACATATGCATTTATAATACTGATACCGTTTGAGTCACAATTGAAAAGTTCGTTCAATGGCGGTGACATTATATCAAAGCTTAGAATTCATTTTCTATTTTTGGTAAAAAGTTGTACATCCGAAAACAGTTTCTTTCTGTACCAAAATTCGATTTCTATTAGGGAATAATTTTAGTCTATAAAAGGTCACACAGAATATTTCAGCAAATAGCACTCTTTAATAGCTTAACGGCTTTTAAATACAGCTTGCATTTGATATCGTGGCCTTTGATAGTTTATACTTTGTTTTTAAGTAAATAAGAGAAACAGAGAGCAAAATCATGTTCATGTCGTTACGGCTGGGATTGCATTTGCTCATGCCAAAAATAAGAAGGTTTGATTTTTCTGTAATCTTAGTTAGTTGCAATAATATTGATCCGAAGATGTGCAGAAATGGTCTTTAAAAGCCATAGCTGTTTTCCGCTAGCCTCGAGCAATGAATTCTTATAATTTTCTATCTTTTTCTGTGGCTTTAGGTTTTATTTTGCCTATTTCTCGTTTTGATGCTTTTTCTTTGCCTATAATTCTTCTTTTTTGTGTTTTGCAGACACTTGGCATAGAGCATGCATTCTCTTCTTTTATTTGGCTTTGCGGTCCTATTACAGGCCTTGTGGTAGGTGTTACAATCAACTTCATATCAAATATCATGGCATTTTATTGCAGATTACTAGGTAAAACGTCCATCTAAAACAATGAATGACAGTAATTAGGATTCAGAGTTGTGAGAACAACTCTACTGAGAGAAATTCCTGAAGATATAAAATAGGGATAACCTTTGCACCTGCAGAGCCAACTACATAAAAGCTACAACACTTCGAAATTTTGTTGACTCTTAAACAAAAAATTTCTAGACTTCAGCCCGGGTACTTAACCTTGCATATATGGCTTGCTGAACTATAACAACTTTTTTCTTTTGGAGCTCTGCAAAATTTGTTAGTTGTTCCTAGCATTAGAACTTTCTGTCCTTTGTTCAGTAAATTAATGTCGCCAGATATATGCTACAAACAAAATATGTGGAGAAGTTTTGCTGCAGCTCCATTGATTATTCAACTTAGAAGCTTTTCTTCTTGGACATTCTTTCAGGTACAACCTTGTGTAGGTATATGGAGTGATAAATGTCATTCGAAATATGGCAGAAGAAGGCCTTTCATTTTTGTTGGAGCTGTCATGATATCTATTGCTGTAAGCATTTAGAAGTTATGTTTATCCTATATTGAATTAATTGGTTCCAGTTAAATCGGCTGAACTTAATCTTGTCATTTAGGTGATAGTTATCGGGTTTTCTGCAGACATAGGATACTTATTGGGGGACACAAAAGAGCATTGCAGGTTCTTTCTTCCTCTTGGTCCTGTAATTTTGGTATTATCTGAATAAGCTGTGAAGTCTTTGATTAATGTGTGAAAATACAGCACTTTCAAAGGCACTCGCTCTAGAGCGGCTATTGTCTTCGTTGTTGGGTTTTGGATGCTCGATCTTGCTAATAATACTGTGCAGGTTAGCATCTGAAAGTTTAATACTATTGCTAGGAAATTAGATGATTCTAATAGATGGTACCGTAATTGTTTTATGTTGGCAGGGTCCAGCTCGAGCTCTTTTGGCAGATTTGTCAGGTAAAAGCTCCATTAGATGGAAGGGAGAATTGTCTTTTCATTTATTGATTCAGTTCTCCTTTTGTTGCGAGTTATGCAGATGTCTTTGTAACTTGATTGTAGGTCCTGATCAAAGAAATACTGCAAACGCTGTGTTCTGCTCCTGGATGGCTGTTGGAAACATTCTTGGATTTTCCGCTGGAGCCAGTGGAGGTTGGCACAGGTTGGTTGTTTATTGCGTATCTGAAGTGACATGGTGATGTTATATGTGTATATGCTTATGTGAAAAGATAGTCCGCATCCTGCTTGAACAATAACACTTGTTCAGCATTCTTCTTGAGGGTCAACACTTTGAAATTTGTTGCTCTTTTAGTGGCAAAAATTGTCTTCTTAATTAAGATTTGGTTCATAAAACAATACAGGCTTAAAGTAGTCTTTGACAAAACTTTGTGTCTGGGCAGATGGTTTCCCTTTTTGACAAATAGAGCATGTTGTGAGCCATGTGGAAATCTCAAAGCAGCGTTCTTAGTTGCAGTGGTGAGTTAATTGTCCTCGATAGAGCCCTTGCATAGATATAGTAATTTCTATTTTTGAATCTTGATTTATGGGATCTTCTACTTTAGTTCGACATTTTTTATTATACATTTTTTATTGGATGTACATTGACAAAAAATATTGCTAAAAGAACATAAAAGGGAGTTTTTGGATCTACTCGTCACATCCTGCATCCTTAGTTAATAAAGATTTTCCGTCAAGCATCTTTTTTAAACAATGTCTTAAAACATTAATCACGTCCTCTTATGCATCTTACTTGCTGATATATTATTGTTGAAAGTTGGCTATCTGAAATTGGATAAAGTACAATGACAACATATACTCCCGAATCCCAAGCTAGTTATGGTCGGCTAATGACTACAAGAAAACCCCAGAAGATTCAAGTAAATTGATGGAAAACCCAACAACGCTAAAGAGAAGATGAATAACATAAACATAAAGGATAGGGCGGAGTTGAACTAATTCACTAGGTTAACACAAAATCAAGCAATAGATAGCTTGAATCCTTGCTAACACTATCAATTAGCCCAAACCATGATAGAATTAGAAGAAAAAAAAAAGATAGATTCAAATAGAAGAAGCAATTAGTCAACACAAGAAAAATATATCTTTAACCAACTAATTAGCAATTCAACTATAAGGGGGCGTTTGGTACGTGGGATAATGTGTGATAAAATATGGTATTAAATTTATACTTATGTTTGGTTGACGGTATAAATTTATACCGTCAACCAAACATAGTATAAACTTTGTACCAGACTTAATCCTCAATATCCCATCTTATCCCGCCTTACCCCATCAAACTTGGTAATATTTTATCCCACCTCTCAGGTGAGATAAAGTAGTCTAGGGATTACAATCCCAGGACTATAATCCCAGGATAATTTAGTCTGCGTACCAAAACGACCCCTAAGGTTCATCCAAGGAAGAGGAGAATTGAACTCCTACAAACACCTACTAAGAAGCATCAAGATGAGGTTCAAGAAGAGGTGAAGGTCAATCCCACAAAAGGGTTTTCTCACAAGAGATTTCTTGGACTCAACCCTAACACTTCCTATTTATACGCTAAGCTGATGGCCTAGGCCCATCAGATTAAGTTTAATGGTCACTTTTGTTTATCTTTTGGTGTTAGGAGGAGTTTGTTAATGAAGCCGAATCTATACTTTGCCTCCTAGAATCCTTGAAAGACTGGAAAAGGGTTCCTTATTTGGTTTTGTTCACCTGTAAATATTTAGTGCTCTCCACTAAACAAAAAAGAAAAAGCTAGGTAGGCCGTGTGGCCCAAGTGGGGTGGAGATGTGGCCCACAAGTGATTCGGTCATGAGAATGACATTTCCAGAAGTCCAAATGCTAGTCAACCAAGTCAACATCTTGGCCAAACGTGATCAAATCCCTGTCAATCCTCTGTTTAATTTGGTCAACTTTTCGTAGATCCCACTAGTCTTGTTAAATGGTGTAAGTACATAAAAGTGCTGCCGTGCTACATTATATGAATTCTCATTATTCATTTCACTTCATGTGGATCTGTTTCATCTAAAATTGAATAAGTGCTGTGAAAAGCCATTGCACCGTTGCTTAAAGTGATGACGTCATGCGAGGCGGGTTTATTGCTTCATGGGTGAAACGATGCGCTTCAAAGAAATTCATGCATCAAACAGTGAAACTGAACGTGTTTTCAGTTAGAAAGGGTCAATTCTTTAATTCTTGCTTTAAGAGATGGTAAAAAAAAAGAGAAAAAATGGAGGAAATGTAACCTTATGAGTTTCCCTTTGAACAGTGTTTATCTCATAATTTAGTTACATTTCTTGTGAATTCCAGCACCTGGAATCAAGGGGTCATCAAATACGTTGACTGTCTCTTTCCTGCTGTTTGTCTTTAGTCATAAAATATTTGTTAAAGAGCTTTAAGTCATACTATGTAATTCGCAGAAGTCATTTTGTTGGCTAACATTTCTAAACGCAATCAGCTAATCAAGGGAGACAATTTTTCTATTTATGATATACTAATTATTAGGTGTTATGAGTTACAACTGTGAAGAATTAGTACTATGCTTAAGCTTGAACATAGTAAAAATGAAACCTTCTCTGGTGTTGTTACTAGCGTGATCTAGTACCCATGTTCGTTCTATGTAATTCAAAGTTTTTTCTGGACTGTGAACAGGTCTTTTTGACTCTATGCACGTTGGTAACTCTCCACTTTGCCAAAGAAGTCCCGCTGTCACTCAAGCAAACCAATCGCTTATCAGATTCTGCTCCTCTGTTGGATAGTCCTCAGAATACTAGCTTTGACCTTTCTCAATCAAAAACAGAGTCGCAATCTGTAAATAATGTGACCAATAATGAATCTGAGGTGGGTCATGTAACCATTAATAGTCCAAAGAATGAAGACCAGAGACATGAGCAGGATCAAGGTGATGGCTTCACTGATAGCCCTGGAGCAGTTTTGGTCAATCTATTGACCAGCTTACGACATTTGCCTCCTGCAATGCATTCGGTTCTCATTGTCATGGCTCTGACTTGGGTGAGTAACTTTCTGATTTTTCTGATTTAAGCTTTTAACTAGCTGTACAATTTTCCCATTTTGCTGTACTCTATGAGTTTTATTCTTTGTTTTTCTCATGATCTTTCCACTGCCGCTAATTATATATCTTTGTGTTCTTTCAACCAGTTGTCCTGGTTTCCCTTTTTCCTCTTTGACACGGATTGGATGGGGAGAGAAGTCTATCATGGGGACCCGAAAGGAGAAGCAGCTGAAGTAAAAGCATATAACCAAGGTGTCAGAGAAGGTGCATTTGGTTTGCTATTGAATTCTGTAAGAACTCAGAATTGAGAATCACTAGTTATCCTTTATTTAGATCTAATAATAGGTGTTTTGCAGCTTAACTAGAAGTAATGATCAATCGAGAGCTTATTTATGTTTCTCTCTCTCGTAACTGCCTCAGTATTTTTAACGTCTTAAGTTATTGTCATGAATCTCCCTGAGCAGGTTGTTCTTGGCATTACCTCCTTTCTTATTGAGCCAATGTGCAAGTGGATTGGTTCCAGACTTGTTTGGGCTGTGAGCAACCTCATTGTATTTGCCTGCATGGCGAGCACCGCTATCATTAGCCTGGTTTCTATCAGTGCACATTCACGAGGAGTCCAACATGTGATTGAAGCTACTCAATCAACGAAAATTGCTTCTTTGGTTGTTTTCTCGCTTCTTGGCATTCCTCTTGCTGTAAGTTTTAATTATGTTTTTTGTACCTGTTAGCTGATCATACAGTAGATATGACTTGTATTTCTGTGGAGATTGATACTTTTGGGTGCATGTTCATCCTTTCATGCATTTTGCTTTACATGCCTGCAGGTCACTTACAGTGTTCCTTTCTCTATCACAGCAGAGTTGACAGCTGATGCTGGTGGTGGTCAAGGTATTTGTTCAATCTGTTACAAATATTATCATGTCTAAGTCGATAAGGCCTTATATTTTATTATTCGAAACTGGTACGCTTTTTGCAGGGTTGGCAATAGGAGTCCTAAATCTTGCAATTGTTGTACCTCAGGTAACTTTGCCTTTCTATCCAATTATTGCTATTCATCTCCATTGTGTGTGCAATATTTTTATGCCAGGATGTAATTAAGTTTCTTTGTATTTTGTAATTTACGTTAAGGTTGACATGTTGTTCTATTTACTTAGATGATTGTATCACTGGGTGCTGGTCCATGGGATGCTTTATTTGGTGGAGGGAACATTCCGGCATTTGTCTTGGCATCTTTATCTGCACTTGCTGCTGGCATTTTTGCAATGCTCAGACTACCAAATTTATCAAGTAATTATACATCAACTGGCTTCCACTTTGGTTGAGTAAATTAGTTCATTATACTCATTACACGTAGGGCATGTTACCGAATCAACAAAAGCATAGTATAGTTGTGACAGATATCTGAAACTTCCACTCATATTCAATTCATTTTTCCCCAATTTTTGACATTCTTGTATAATGTAAATTGTCATCTATAATGAGGAAGGAGTGTTGATTCGTACATGTGAATATCTAGATATTTTAGTAATTTGTTGCAATCAATCTTTCTACAATCTAGAGATGTTTTGGAGACTTGTCACTCTTAGATGTACTAGGGAAGAAGCCAAGTCGATATATACTTACGATATTGAAGGAAAGAAGCCCATTTCATCGCGCCTGTGGAAGCGTTTATATGTGTAGTTTGGTGCTTAAGTCTGCTCAGTGCCCATTCTAATTTTTTTCTATGATCTCTGTGTCTATAAAGGACACATTCACCACGACTGAATGCCATGGTATGGTATGGTTCCTCAAATAACTTAATGACTTGAAAAGAGACATTCTGAATATATGATATTGGTAAAGATTCCAAGTCAGTGTACTCATCACTAATTATCTCCTTATCACTTGCACATGAATCTTTACAAACTCCCTACTAATTAAAGCAAATCAGTAACTGCGGGTTCAAATGGGAAGTTGGGAACAGATAATTATTTTGAAATTTGGAATTTCAACCCTTTTTATTTTTTTTCTTGCTGCTAATAGTGCTTTTATAGTTACAAACAGTATATCTGTAACGTTTTCTAAAGATTTGTGAGAGGAATATTTAAGTCTTATTTCAAATTTTTGTGGAAAAACTTGAATATACAAGCGGAATTCAAATAAGAAATACCAAAAATTCCGTAGCCTTCCGAAACTGACGGTTTCAAAAGTGAATTATTTTGCCTTTTCTGACTTATATGTTGCGCTCTTTTGATTGATCTAAGATATTGTCGAAATGTTTCTTATTCCATTCTTTCTTGCAAGTTGCAACACGATTTCATTTAGCTCAAAGTAATAATATAAAATAAGAAAATAGACAAGAATGTACAGAGCAACTAAGGAGAGATTCTTATTTCTTCCATGTATTCAAGTGTGTACAATTTGATGCCCAAACCTCTATTTATAGGATGATATAGGTAATACAAAGGGATGCCATGAACATGGTATTAACTATTGAGAACATGAGGAAGATCATGGAGGTGTGGGAGTTACATCCATAATGGTAAGAAGTAGTGGGAGGTTAATGGAGAAGAGTAGTGGGTGTTACTCCCTTAGGGGTTATGGACATCCACCATAATCAAGTATTTCATAACACTCCCCCTTGGAGGTCCAAAGATAATGTGCCTCGTTAAAACCTTACAGGAAAAAACCCTGTGGGAAAAAATCCTAGTGAAGCAAAAAGAGTACACATATCTTGTAATACGCATTACTTGCTGTCTCATTAAAATATTGCCAGGAAAACCCAGTGGGATAAAACCTTTAGCTAAGGAAAAAAGAGTACAACGCGTATTTGCCTCCCCCTAATGAAAACATCACTTTTGTTTCTCGGAGACGACGAATTCCAAGCTTGTATAATAATTTCTCTAATATTGAGATCGACAATGCCTTGTGAAGAAGTTTGTCAAATTATCACTTGAACAAATTTGTTGAACAACGATCATGTCTGAAATAGAACTTTGGTGAAATATGCTTTATTTTGTCTCCTTCGATATATCCTTCTTTCAATTGAGATAAACAAATATCATCGCCTTCACTATTATTGGAATCTTTTCTTCAAGGAAAAGTCACACGTCAGTTGTGTGCTGAGTCACTTGCTTTATCAGTTGCTTATCTTGGCATGACTTGAATAAGTATGAACAATTAACTGCCCTGTAGAATAATAATATAGCATTACCCTCACATGAAAATAGATTGTTTGAACAACGAACTATGCCCTGCATTTGTATAACCAACAAAACCTTGACAATATTTGTTAGAATAAACAAAACTATATCAAGGATTCCTTTTGCAATATAACACTAATCATATTTCAATATCTCTATATAGCCTTTATACTTTCAACTATCGGGACTATCCGTCCAACTTCATATTTTTCAGATGAAGTCAATTTTCATTGCATATTTTTTATTTGGCCAATCATTTATCTGTCCAAATTCCATGACAGATTTGAGCTCAAGATCCTCGTCAATATTAATAATATGAGCGCTACATTATATTAACAACATCGTCGACGATCATTTTACATCAGTTCCATCATCGCACAATAAAGACATAACTTATCGAGATCTCATTATTTTCAGGTACCTGAGCCTCTCCCATGAGGTCTTATAAAGTGTTATGTCATGGTGCTCTTATAAAGCACTTGCCTCCTTATTATGACCATCTTGGACATTTGCTCCCTCCTTCTTCAAGGAGTATTATCTTTGGAACCGATTTGTCTATTACGCTTCATGCGTGCCATAAACTTTGTCCATCATGGACGTCATTCTATTTGGAGCATTAGCAGCTGGAATATGACATTTAGCTTTGGGTCAGCAAATGTGCCTGACAATATTTTGGAAATGAATTATCATTTGAACTTCAAGTTCAGATTTTCTTGTACGAGGATCTAGATGTATTCATAATAATTCATTCCACGTATCACTTTTTCAGCTGCCTATTTTCTCCCCCTAATGTCATGATCACCAACACATTTTCCAACCTTCTTTGGGAACCCATCTTTGTGCATTGTGGCAGCACAATTAAATCATATAGCACATCCATATTCCTAGATGAGAATATTTGGTTCCTGAACCTGAACCAATTGTGATGGGGAGAATTTATCATAACTTGTTGGATAGATGCGTACAAGTGTTGTTGTATATTAAATAATACACTTTATACCAAATTTCTATTTGCGAATTTTGTTCTCATAACCAATGACTTAGCTATAATTGGAGGCATACAATTTCTGCTAAACCAACTTAAATTTAAACCAACATTATCAAGATAAATTATTATAATTTATATTCTGAAATTGTGCTCTAATAATTTGAGCAAACAACCTTGCAAAAACCAAATTGCAAGTTGATAACAAACGCACATGTGACCATACAATAGGTGCATCTAGTAAACGGTCCACATGGCAAGTGACTGGGCCCATATATATATATATATCACCTTTTATACGTTCCAAAAATCAGGGAATACAATCCCAACCCCAGTTGGTATAGCAATCAGTTTATCGATCATGAGAACAAGTCGTACATGAGAATTCTCGAAGAATCTCCTAATTCTTCAATATATGCCAATGTGAATCTCAATTATTTTCGCATCATAATTGAACCGGGATGGCCAACCGGTCGTGCTAACTAATATTTGTTTTAGTAAACATTTAATTTACAATGGCATGTGATTCCATCATCATGCTTAATCTGTAGTACAAATAGAAGAAAAGTCGGGTAACTTTTTATATTTATCCGGTATGATTATAGTAGTATGAAGATATTCAATCTTCCTTTCATTTATAGTCTTAATATGCCAACCACTTTGGCTAATATATTTGAAACTCAAAAAGTTTCTTTTGAGACTTACTACAATATCAATGTCAAGAACAATTTCATTCATCCGGATAGTAACAAATTAGTTCTTCCGGAGCTCTTAATTAATTTTGTACTACAAGATATTTTGTCACACCATCCATATAGTGAATGTCTCATTCACGGAGAAAATCATATCATAATAATTGTCATGGTCAAAATCATCATAAGCGAAATCATTTCTTGCTTTACTTTTGCCTTTAATAAATTTTTATAAGCATGGCAAAATATTTTTGGCGTACCACATGTACGCGACCAATGACATATTCATATAACCACAATTATGTTCATTCTCTTTATTTCACTCAAACCTCCCGTAGAGGTGAGTTGTGTGGTATTGATCCAATCATGCATTGCACGTCTTTATTCATTACTTTTATCACATATTGCCACATTCACCTTTAGGAATGGGTCTGCATTCTTATGCTTATCACAAGTCAAATTCTCTTCAAGGAATGGATCATAATCAGCGACATGCTTTATTATTTTTTCATACCAATTTGATGGTAAACATTGCCTTCACATTTTGAAGACTATTTTGAGAACCCTTATTGTTCTCATTTTATAGTTACCATAGTGATGACAATTATTATTTCGTCGCTTGCCATGCCCTCGTACATTCATATAGTCATGAAAGATTATTTTCATTAGTCATCATTAGATAATAAATATGGTACATTGGGACTCAAACCCAATGCCTTACCCATATAAAGACATGTAAGGCTATAATACGTTGGGACTCGAACCCAACGTTTTATCATCATGGTGCACTAGGACTTAAACCCAGTGTCTTACCTTCAAGATGCAATGGAACTTGAACCCGCCATTTTATCCTCAACTAATTGTATAATAGGCCAAAGTGCCTAGAGATTTACCAGCAAGCCTTTAAAAATAATACCACTTCGTGATTATATATGAATAACAACAAGTACCTGTGCAATTGTATGTCGAATAAATTTAATAGAATGGACATTTTTATCAAAAGATCATGGGTACTCCAACGTCCATGCACAATAGCGTAGCATCATTTTCTAGAACAATGAATCCTTGTCCGGTAAGAGATATAGCAAATAATTTAAAGATATACCTTCCCGGTTCCTTGATTTCACTACTGGATACAATTCAAAAAATTCAACTAAATATTGCACGTAAAGTTAATGCAAATATATGAAAAGGTGAATGAGTTTATAAGGATGAAAAACTTATCTTTGCATTATCATCCAACAATTTTTTTATTGTACTTGATCTCATTGTCTGCTTATAATTCACATAATCTTGACGTAGAAGATCATGAAATGAGCAATTCGTGCTGATAATGTGTTAAGAAACTTAGCTCAAAGTAATAATATAAAACAAGAAAATAGACAAGAATGTAGGGAGCAAGAGAGGAGAGATTCTTATTTCTTCGATGTATTCAAGCGTGTACAATGTGATGCCCAAACCCTTTATTTATAGGATGATATAGGTAATACAAAGGGATGCCATGAACATGATATTAACTATTGAGAACATGGGGGAAGATCATGGAGGTGTGGGAGTTACATCCATAATGGTAAGAAGTAGTGGGAGGTTAATGGAGAAGAGTAGTGGGTGTTACTCCCTTAGAAGTTATGGACATCCACCATAATCAAGTTTTCCATAACAACATTGTAATATTTTACTTTTTGATTTATTCATTGTGCAGTTTCAATTCCACACGACTGTTACATCAAGTTCAGATGAAAAGAGTTCCTTTCAAGGGTTTAATTCTATATTTAGAAGGGTTCAACTTTTAATCTCCAAAGGTCATCTTTTCCCTTCAAAATTTCCAATTATAGAGAACGAGTAAGAGTGAAACGTGGAAAGCTGAGGAACGTTATCTGAAAATTATACAACACTAATTATGCCAAGTGACTCCTAATATAATTTACTAATTTCAATCAGCATTTTCCTCAAGTTGGGCGTGGAAATCATATGTCCCAAACTTGTTGCATGTGTAGAGTATTGAAAGGTTCTATAAATGATTAGCAAGCTAGTCGTTCAAACTCGCAAATAACATATATAAATTTCATTTTTCGTGCTGCTGATATTATTGTTGAGTTTTCACCGCCTCTCTTTTCAGCAGCTTTGTTGTCCTCTTCAATTCTCAACCGAACAATGAGATCTTCAAGGGACATCTCCTTGCGTTTGTGTTTCAAGTAGTTTTTGAAGTCCTTCCACAAAGGAGACAACTTCTCAATCATCGCTGCTACTTGGAATGCTTCATTGATAACAAGACCTTCAATGAAAATTCTGTAAGTAAAATTACTAAAATTACTACTTTCAATATCAGTATTAATTCGATTTATACCTTCAGCAAGAAGATCGTGAATAATTACTTGCAATTCCTGGACTTGGGTAATAACAGACTTGCTATCTACCATTTTGTAGTCCAAAAATTTAGCGGCAACGAATTTCTCCAACCTGGCATCTTTAGTTTTGTATTTCTTTTCAAGCGCAGTCCACAATTCTTTTGACGTCTCCACGCCACTGTAGACATTATGCAAATCGTCCTCCAGTCCGCTAAGAACATAATTCTTGCACAGAAAATCAGAATGCTTCCACGCCTCAATCACGAGAAAGCGTTCATTCTCTGGAGTTTCATCGGGAAGAACAGGAACATCTTCCTTGATGGACTTCTGCAGACTTAAAGTAGTCAAGTAGAAGAACATTTTCTGCTGCCACCGCTTGAAATCTAACCCGAAATTTTTTTTGGGTTTCTCCGCCGGTGCTAATGCCGGTGTTCGACTTGTTAATGCATTGGCAGTCACCATTGGAACAGTCTGGTTCCCGTTATCATTAGTCATTTCTGTAAAAGAATGACACAACAAACGTTAAAATCACGTAGATTTTAATCTCCAACAGAGTAGAAAACCACAAAGGTATTTAATCTCCAGAACAGTGAATATAACACAAATATAGAATACAACTTAAATTCCTTAAGCTTGTTGGTATTACTGTGTTCAAAATCAGAAAATCAGAGAAGCGGAGAAACATGCATTTAATAAACAAAACAGAAAAATAATTCCGAGCCCACAAGTTGCTTGTGTGTCCTTAAGGAATTTAATCCCCTCACTGTTGCCCAAGGTTTTGGATTAATTCCTCCCAAGATAGAACGGAATAACTATTCTGTAATACTGGCAATCGAAATTATAGAATTTCAGCGAACTCAACAGACGGAGCAAATCAAACTTGACACTTATGTATATTTTAAAATAATGCAACAATATAGAAAAGAGGGGAGAAATTTCAGATTTTCCAGTGGTGGAAAATAAGGCTAAGCCTCTCTATTTATAGACAATGAAAGGTTGAGATGAAGAGGTGCAAACCAAGAGGTGCCTCTTCTATTTTCCATTCACACACCTTAATAAAAGGGTGAGATGAAGAGGTGCAATCCAAGAGGTGCCTCTTCTATTTCCCATTCACACCCCTTAATAAAAAACCCAACAAGCAAATATTGTTGAGGATACTTCTCAAAATAAGAGAAAGAGGAAGCAGGCTTCTGGACCGAAAAGCAACCCAAGCAAGAAGCGGTTCAACGAAAATTGCTACAACTGTGGGAAAGCTGGGCACAAATCTACGGAGTGCCGTGCTCCGAAGAAAGACAAGAAGAAGGATCAAGCAAATATGGTTGAAAATCATGAAGATGTTGATGACTTGTGAGCCATACTTTCTGAATGCAACCTGGTGGGAAATCCTAAAGAGTGGTGGATTGATTCTGGAGCCACTCGCCATGTTTGTGCTGTTAGGGAAGCTTTTGCAACATATGCTCCTGTTGGACTCGAAGAGACTCTTTCTATGGGAAATGCTGCAACCGCTAAGATTGAAGGATGTGGGAAGATCTTTCTGAAGATGACTTCTGGCAAGGTGGTGACTTTGAACAACATCCTTCATGTTCCCGAGATTAGGAAGAATTTAGTCTCTGCTGAACTTCTTGTTAAGAATGGGTTTAAATATGTTTTTGTTTCCGATAAGGTTGTAATAAGTAAGAACGAAATGTTTGTAGGAAAATGTTACCTCACTGAGGGCCTTTTCAAGCTGAATGTAATGGTTGTTGAGAATAATAATTAAATTTCAGCTTCGTCTTACTTACTTGAGTCAAATGAATTATGGCATATACGTTTGGGTCATGTCAATTATAAAACCTTGCGAAAAATGATTAACTTGGAAGTATTGCCTAAATTTGAATGCGACAAATCAAAATGTCAAATATGTGTGGAATCTAAATATGTTAAACATCCTTATAAGTTAGTTGAAAGGAATTCAAATCCTTTAGACTTAATTCACATAGATATTTGCGACATGAAGTCAATATCATCTCGCGGTGGAAAGAAGTATTTCATAACTTTTATTGATGATAGTACTCGATATTGGTATGTTTACTTACTTAATAGTAAAGATGAAGCAATAGACGCATTCAAGCAATATAAAAATGAAGTTGAAACGCAACTTAACAAGAAAATCAAAATGATAAGAAGTGATAGGGGTGGTGAATATGAATCTCCTTTTGAACAAATATGTTTAGAATATGGAATTATTCATCAAACAACGGCCCCTTACACGCCCCAATCCAATGAGATTGCAGAAAGAAAGAATCGTTCATTAAAGGAGATGATGAACGCATTATTAATAAGTTCTGGTTTGCCACAGAACTTGTGGGAGGAAGCCGTTCTTATGGCTAACCGGATACTAAATCGAGTACCCCATAGCAAAACACAATCCATTCCATATAAAAAATGGAAAGGAAGGAAGCCCAACTTGAACTATTTTAAAGTGTGGGGGTGTTTAGAAAAAGTGCAAGTTCCTAAACCCAAAAGGGAAAAAATAGGACCGAAAACCGTTGATTGTGTTTTCATAGGATATGCGACCAATAGTAAAGCATATCGATTTCTGGTTCATAAATCAGAAAATCCCGACATTCATAATAATACAGTTATATAATTAGATAATGCTGAGTTCTTTGAAAATATATATCCATATAAAAAGGAATGTGAGTCGATTGGTGAAGGATCTAAACGACCTCGGGAAGAAACAAAAGAAAGTACATTTAATCAGGAGGATCCAAGACGTAGTAAACGTCAAAGAACGTCTACTTCATTTGGACCAGATTTTGTGACTTTCTTATTGGAAAATGAGCCTCGAACATTTAAAGAAGCTATGTCTTCTTCGAAATTGGTATTTTTGGAAAGAGGCAGTCAATAGTGAAATAGAATCCATATTGAACAACCATACATGGGAATTGGTTGATCTTCCTCCTGGAAATAAACCGTTGGGTTCTAAATAGATCTTTAAAAGGAAAATGAAAGATGATGGCACTATTGATAAATTTAAGGCAAGACTTGTAGTCAAAGGGTATAGACAACGAGAAGGTCTTGACTACTTTGATACATACTCTCCAGTTACAAGAATTACGTCCATACGAACGTTAGTAGCGTTAGCTGCAGTTTATGGTCTTGAAGTTCATCAAATGGATGTTAAGACGGCCTTCTTGAATGGAGATTTGGAGGACGAAATCTACATGGAACAACCTGAAGGGTTTGTGGTTCCAGGTAAAGAAAAGAAGGTATGTAGACTTGTTAAGTCCCTTTACGGACTAAAACAAGCACCCAAACAATGGCATGCGAAGTTTGACCAAACAATGTTGTCAAATGATTTTAATATAAATGAATGTGATAAATGTGCGTACATTAAGTATGTTCCAAATCACATAGTCATTGTTTGCCTATATGTGGATGATATGCTGATAATGAGTAATGATATTGCCAACATAAATGCTACTAAGCGTATGGTAACTAGCAAGTTTGATATAAAGGACTTGGGAGTTGCTGATCTAATTCTGGGGATTAAGATCCATAAGACTCCTCAAGGTCTGGCATTGTCACAATCTCATTATATTAAGACAGTACTTGAAAAATTCAAGCACTTAGGGTTTAATGTTGCAAAGACTCCAATTGACGTGAATGTTGCATTAGCAAAGAACTCAGGCAAAAGCATATCACAATTGGATTATGCTCATGTGCTGGGATGCTTAATGTACATCATGAATTGTACACGACCAGATATAGCTTGTGCTATAAGTAAATTGAGTCGATACACGAGCAATCCAGGTCAATCTCATTGGATGGCAATGAAACGAGTTTTGAGATATTTAGAACATACCCAGGGCTTTGCTTTGCACTACAGTAAATATCCTGCGGTGATTTAGGGATACTGTGATGCAAATTGGATCACCAGTTCAACTGATTCTAAGTCCACAAGTGGATATATATTCACTATTGGTGGAGGAGCGGTATCTTGGAAGTCGTCCAAACAAACTTGTATCGCCCGCTCTACAATGGAGGCTGAGTTCATAGCCTTAGATAAAGCCAGTGAAGAAGCTGAATGGCTCCGGAATTTCTTGGAAGACATTCCATTTTGGCCCAAACCGTTGGCACCAATATGCATACATTGTGATGGTCAAGCGGAAATTGGAAGGGCTGGGAGCATTATGTATAACGGTAAATCTCGTCATATACGACGAAGATATAAAATTGTTAGGCAATTACTCTCTAGAGAAATTATCACGATTGACTATGTAAAGTCAAGTGATAATGTGTCGGATACACTTACAAAAGGCCTAACTAGAGAGGTAGTTGAGAAATCATCAAGGGGAATGGGACTATGGCCGAGAACAAGTCATTGTGGCGGTAACTCTACCTAGAAGACTGGAGATCCCAAGATCTAGGTTCAAGGAGATCAAACAAAGTCATTAATGACGGTTCAACATTGTCAACTAAAATTTTGGTCCATTCTCGTGATGAGACACTGTTCAGTACCAAGGATAAAGCATTAAGGCTTTTTAATGATTTCTAAATTTGATACGGGGTATATCAAATAGTGTATCTACGGTATGTCACGTTTAGGAATCACCTATATAAGTGTGAAGTGTTAGCCGCTTCAAGGAGAATTTGTAAGGCCAGTTCTCTACGCACTTATGAAACCAGGTGGTGTTCATGGCTGAAACAAACACAACAATGAGAACCAAAGACGGTTAAGGATTGGTTGTGTGACTTATGGTTGTCTAGGTATACACCAAAGTTCGACGGTTCAAAGATATCAATCTACCGATTGACCGAGTATATCCGACATAAGTTCACTACGGAAAGTTCAAAGAGAAACCTACTTATCCAGAAGCGATTAATCCTTACTTGCGAATCACACAGTATTTTCATGCATGTTTTTACACATATGTCATTCCCCATTCATGTGGGGGATTGTTGCATTTTTTATTAAGGGGTGTGAATGGGAAATAGAAGAGGCACCTCTTGGTTTGCACCTCTTCATCTCACCTTTTCATTGTCTATAAATAGAGAGGCTTAGCCTCATTTTCCACCATTGGAAAATCTGAAATTTCTCCCCTCTTTTCTATATTATTGCATTATTTTTAAATATACATAAGTGTCAAGTGTGATTTGCTCCGTCTGTTGAGTTCGCTAATATTCTGTAATTTCGATTGCCAGTATTACAGAATAGTTATTCCGTTCTATCCTGGGAGGAATTAATCCAAATCCTTGGGCAACAGTGAGGGGATAAAATTCCTTAAGGACACACAAGCAACTTGTGGGCTCGGAATTATTTTTCTGTTTTGTTTATTAAATGCATGTTTCTCCGCTTCTCTGATTTTCTGATTTTGAACACAGTAATACCAACATGTCACACATCAACCACATATGCCATAATGGTCCACGAATCATCATCATCATCATCTTCTTCTTTTTAAAATAAATTTTCTTCAAATATTTCTTATACAAAATATAAGAATGAAACGAGCCCCAAGGCTTAGTTCAAGTGGCAAAGGTTGAGGAACTTGTGACTTAGGTCGTAGGTTCAATTCCTGCATAATGCGAATTTTAAACTTGATATTTAAGTAGAGAAGGGTATACCGGTAGATTCACTAGTCTCTGATTTTATTCAAACAAATATGATAACATGAATTCCACAATACTGTCCTAGAGTTTCACAATATTTCTACCAGTTTTATAGCCGAACTCGGACAAGTCACAAGGGTCAGACCAATACATATTCTTACTTTAGCATCGTTTCGTGCTACAACATTTTGCTTATATTTCTGTATACAGTGGGTCCAATTCCCCACTATTTTCTTCCCCCGTCTCTTATCCTTCAATGTAATACAACTTTTCTTTTTAAAATTTTTCAATTTGATTGACAACCAAACCATTCGACAGTAGTATACAGGAAAATATAGGTGTACTCCTTAGTCATTCGGTAAATGATTAGATTTAGGCACTATTTCAAAATATAGAATTGAAATATCAAATATACGTTTGAGGTAATTTTGGTTAACCATAGATTGATTCTTATATCCAAATTCTACAAGTATTTTGTTAATAAACTATTCGAAAAATATATTAATAATCCAAATAAGAGCAAAACGGGCAAAGTTGTGAATCAAAACTGTATACGGGTAAAATCGGGCTCGTGGTACACCCCGGTCTCCGATAGGATAAACCGAGCTCGAGACATGAAGACGAGGGACCGGAATCGAAGCAGGGGTTTCATTGAGTCAGAGTCCCGGGGCATGACGCCCGCCCTCGAGAACTTTCGGGGTCATGATCCAGGATCGATCCGAACCCCGAAAGACTCCGAAGAACATTGTCAGGCAATCAAACATGACCAACAGAAGGCCGAAATATCCGCAACCGGCTGGATATCATGGCGTGGATCTCGGCACGTATCAATGAAGAACCGGCAATCAGTTAAACAAAAGATTTTTTTAACTTTTATGGAATTGTACCTAGATTAGGATTCCCCTACTATATAAAGGGGGTCTGATAATTTATTGAGGACATTGTAACACGCATTCCAAAATAATATACTACTATTTTCACTGTTATTAAAAGCTCTTTTTCTTGTTCATCAGTACTGGCCATTGTAAGCCCGGATCGAGGGTGAATATTTCATTAAGGCTGGAATCATCCTCCTCGCGTGGTTTGAATTTACTATATCATTATTTCTTCAATCTAACTCAATGTATCGTTTTGTATCAGATCAATCCGTGCATCCTTAAAATCACTTACAAATTTAATTGTTATTCGATTTTGAGGGTAAATAGTTGGCGCCCACCGTGGGGCTAAGGATAATAGTGGCTATTTGATACAAACTTCCATAACACACCCTATTTTACACTTGTTCTTTGAAGTGTCTTTAATTTCAGGTCAAAATCTAAAATGTCGAACTCCCAATCTACCACTCTAAACATGGATGCTGAGTCCGGTCACCATGGTGAGAACAACAATATAGCACCCGAAAATGAGGTACCTCCTTTTCGATCTCAATGGAGTTCCAGCCGCAGACTCGATCGAAGCTAACTCATATGTGGCCATCAATGCGAATTTGCCTACCGATCCTGAGAACAGCGTCCGTAGGGGAATCCGATCGATTGCCCAAAATACGCACGACGGCGAAGGTGATGGGATCAACTTGCGAGTGATCTTCAAAAAGTTACAGGCTCAACAAGCAGCGATAGCCCAGCTGCATAACCAAAACCATGCCCCCAGCAGAATTGAGCCCGAGCCGTCCCGAGAAGTCACCAGCAGAAACAAACTGGTCACGGGAAGACCGAATGAACTGAACCCGGGACTAACCCCGAGATCATAAAGATGCTCGAGGAGCTGACAAAATGGGTAGAATCGGTAGAAAAGAAAATCGAAGCCAATGACAAAATGTGGAAACTTACAATTCCAGGGTCGACCAAATACCAGGAGCACCACCGATATTGAAGGGCCTGGATTCCAAAAAGTTTGTTCAAAAACCTTTTTCTCCGAGTGCAGCTCCGAAGCCAATCCCGAAGAAATTCCGCATTCCCGAGATTCCTAAGTACAACGGAACAACTAACCCAAATGAGCATGTAACCTCATACACATGCGCCATCAAAGGGAACGACTTGGAGGATGATGAGATCGAGTCCGTCCTACTGAAAAAGTTCGGGGAAACTTTATCAAAAAGAGAGCTATGATATGGTATCATAACCTACCCCCAAATTCTATTGACTCGTTTGCTATGCTTGCAAACTCCTTCGTGAAAGCACACGTCGGGTCCATTAAGGTCGAGACTAGGAAATCAGACCTTTTCAAAGTGAAACAGAGAGATAATGAGATGCTCAGAGATTTTGTGTCCCTGTTTCAAATGGAACGGATGGACTTGCCTCCAGTCGTGGACGATTGGGCCGCTCAGGCCTTCACCCAAGGACTCAATGCTCAAAGCTCATTGGCTTCACAGCAGTTGGAGCAAAATTTGATAGAATATCCGGTTGTGACTTGGGACGACGTACATAAACGGTATTAATCAAAAATTAGGGTCAAAGATGACCAGCTTAGGGCCCCTTCCGGGTCCGTTTATCCCGTCAGAACCATCGACTGAGTCAAGAGAGACATTGATCGTGAACCAAGATCAAATAAGGATCGGAATCAACCATACAATGAAGATCGAAGAGGTAGTGGGTGGTCGCGCTCCCTGAGTTTGGGGATCTATTCCACCTTACAGAATGGCACCGGCAGTATTGAAGGAGCTAAAGGAGAAATTGAAGGATTTGTTAGAGAAGGGTTTCATCCAACCGAGTGTATCGCCTTGGGTTGCACCGGTTCTCTTTGTAAGAAAGAAAGATGGGTCACTACGGATGTGTATTGACTACCGGCAGCTCAACAAAGTCACAATTTAAAATAAGTACCAACTACCAAGGATATATGATTTGTTTGATGAATTATAGGTTGCTAGGTACTTCTCCAAAATTGATTTACGGTCCGGGTATCACCAATTGAAGATTAGGAAGCAGGATATTTCGAAAACAACTTTCAGGACCCGGTATGGGGGCTTAGAATTTTTGGTGATGTCCTTTGGGCTAATAAATGCCCCGGCAGCTTTCATGGATCTTATGAATCGGGTTTTCAAGCCTTTTCTTGACTCCTTTGTGATAGTGTTCATTGATGATATTCTCGTATATTCACGAAGTCGAGAGGACCACGCCGATCATCTCAGGGCAGTTCTGCAGATTCTTCATCAGCACTAATTGTATGCGAAGTTTTCGAAATCTGAATTTTGGCTTGAATCTGTCTCATTCTTGGGTCATGTCGTCTCCAGATAAGGAATTAAGGTTGATCCTCAAAAGATTGTAGCGGTGAAGAATTGGCCTAAACCTACAACTCCAACAGAGATTCGCAGTTTCTTGGGCTTAGCAGGGTATTGCAGGAAGTTTGTGGAGGGGTTCTCTACCCTTGCCTCTCCGTTGACTTTGACGCAGAAAGCGGTTAAGTTCCAATGGTCCGATGCTTGTGAAAGGATCTTCTAGGAGTTGAAATCAAGATTGACTACGGCGCCGGTGTTTACCCTGCAAGAGGGTATAGATGGGTTTGTGGTATATTGCGATGCTTCAAGGATCAGGCTTGGGTGTGTAATGATGCAACATGGAAAGGTTATAGCCTATGCTTCTAGGCAACTCAAGAATCATGAAAAGAACTATCCAACACATGACTTAGAACTTGCCGCGGTAGTTTTTACATTGAAGATTTGGCGTCATTATTTGTATGGGGTCCATGTGGATATATTCACGGACCATAAGAGCCTTCAATACATTTTCAAACATAAGGAATTGAATTTGAGGCAGAGAAGATGGTAGGAGTTACTCAAAGATTACGATATAGATATTCTATATCACCCTGGAAAAGCCAATATTGTGGCGGATGCTCTTAGCCGAAAATCTATGGGTAGTTTGGCTCACTTGAAGGCATGTCAAAGGCCGTTGGCAAGCGAGGTTCATCGGTTGGCTAGCTTGGGATTTCATCTTCGGACTCTAGCGAAGGAGGGGTAATTGTGCAAAATAGAGCTGAATCATTGCTTGTGGCGGAGGTCAAGGAGAAGCAATACAAATATCCATTGTTGGTACAGTTGAAGGAGGAGATTCATAAACATAAGACCACAACTTTTTCTCTTGGCATGGGTGATGGTACACCGCGGTACCAATGGCGACTATGTGTTCCAAATATAGATGGTCTTCGGGAAAGAATCATGGCTGAAGCTCAGACTTCTAGGTATTCCGTGCACCCAGGTTCTACAAAGTTGTATCACGATCTCAAGGAAGTCTATTGGTGGAATGACATGAAGAGGAATGTAGCGGACATTGTGGCAAAATGTCCAAACTGTCAGCAGGTGAAGGCCGAGCATAAAAAGGCCCGGTGAGTTGGCACAGAACATAGAAATTCCAATGTGGAAGTGGAAAATGATTAATATGGACTTTGTGGTAAGACTACCGTGCACTCCGCGCAAGTTTGAGTCAATATTGGGTGATTGTGGACCGACTCACGAAATCAGCACACTTCTTGCCGGTTAAGTCTACCGACATAGCGAAACAGTATGCTCAGTTATATATCAAAGAAATAGTCAGGTTGCACGACACTCCAGTTTCTATCATTTCTGATCGAGGGGCACAGTTCACAGCTAACTTTTGGAAGAAATTTCAGCAAGGTTTGGGTACTCAGGTGAATCTTAGTAAGCCTTTCATCCACAGACCGACGGGCAAGCAGAGCGGACTATTCAAACGCTTGAGGATATGTTGCGTGCTTGTGTTCTTGACTTCAAGGGTAGCTGGGATGATCATTTGCCACTCGTAGAATTTTCCTACAACAACAGTTATCATGCTAGTATTCAAATGGTACCATTCGAGGCGCTATATGGTAGGAGATGTAGATCTCCCATGGGTGGTTCGAGATTGGGGAAGCTGAATTAATAGGACTAGACCTCGTGCATCTGGTTATGGAGAAGGTTAAGATCATTAAGGAGCGGTTGAAGACTGCTCTGAGTCGTCAGAAGTCTTACTCGAATGTTCGTCGTAGGGATTTGGCATTCAAAGAAGGTGATTGGGTATTCTTGAAGGTCTCCCCCATGAAGGGTATAATGTGGTTTGCAAAGAAAGGGAAATTGAGTCCGAGGTATGTCGGACCGTACAGAATCATTCAAAGGATTGGTCAGGTGGCGTACAAGCTTGAGCTACCACCTGAGATGTCATTAGCGCACCCGGTATTTCATGTGTCTATGTTGAAGAAGTAGTCGGGATTTGTCACTTATTGTCACGACCCAAACCGATGGGCCACGACGGGCACCCGGTACTTTACTCAATCGAGTACCAACCTAACGTATCTTTTGTATCATTCTATCGTAGGTGAATGAGCCAAAGAGGTTGTCGTGAGATAAGTACAATAAAACATGGGGAAATACTCAACATTGGACGACCCAACATGTAATCCAACTTTATACATATGACGTACGAGCCTATAAGGCCGGCATGATCCTTTATATACTCAAAACATAGGCCGACAAGGCCATACAAGTATCCGTATACATGATATCTGTCTACAAGCCTCTAAGAATACATAATATCATAAAGGTCGGGAATGGCCCCACCATACCAACCAATACATGTACTAATCATACAGACCAAATAGGCAACTCCGGAGCAAATGGAGCGTACCAACACCTTTCGATGAGCTGATAGCTTACTTGGAGGGCTCATAACCTGTCTATCGGGACCTGCGGGCATAAAACGCAGCGTCCCCAGGCAAAAGGAACATCAGTACAAATAATATACCGAGTATGTAAGGAATGAAATCAGTAAATAATAAACATGAGAAAAACATGGAGTAAAGACTCGACATGTACGTTTGCATAGCTCTTTAAATCATTTCATTTTTATAATATCATGCATATGCATATAAATGTCATACCATGCATGGGTATATGTGTTCATAACATCATCAAGCCTTTGAGGGCATCCCATCATATCATCTCGGCCACTGTGGGCAAATCATCAACGTATACCAGCTGATCAGGTGGTGGTGCGTATATAACGCCGTAACCTTTTCCCATATCCCATATACATATATATATATACATATATACGCGTATATAACGCCATCTGGTCATGGCTCAATGTACATGAATGCAATGCATGAGAAGTATATCAATAAAATCTCTTGGAATGTCATAGGACCATTATGCCTTCGAGTAATATCATAAAGTAAACCTCTTTTCAGCTTACGTATTTTCTGAGACTCATGAACAGATGATAGAATAACAAGATACAAGGGAATTCAAGAACATAGGCACTCCTAATACTTCTATGAATAGAGTCATCTATAGAAATTGTGCATTTTCTCGTTTCGTTCGTGTCGTATAGATCATGCCAAAAAGAAAGAAGGGATATCCTTAACATACCTGGACCGATTCTCTTGAAGATTCCTCTAGCACACGTCTTTTGTAACGAACACGTAACGGCGGATCGAAGTAGGGAAAAATTCGTATGATATTCTTGAGAAGGATTGCACCGTACTCCCTTAGGATCGCAAAATCCCGTTGCCTTTACCTAGTATAACTTTGTATGAAATCTCACGTTTTTGGAATTCTTGAAGATCCATGAAAGCTCATGTTACTGAATTTTTTGAAAGCTCACGTTATTGAAACGAAGCTCACGTCCAGAAGTTCAAAATGAGTTGTCTGAAGTTATTTCTCTTTTAGTTGTATAGAAATGTCATTTGCTTAACTTTGCAAAGTTTTGCACTTTTCCAATAAAGAGATCAGCCCATCTTCACGTGTAACCCAATTATTATTTGGTCTAATGACTCATCTGTATAGTTTTCCACCTTGGCTAAGCTTATAACATGTGGCAATCCCAAAAAAAGTTCTTATCCACTTAATACCATAATTATCTCCATCATTAATTAATTATCCACATAATTGAGAATTATCTCAAATTACTTAAAATACTATTCATTTTTAATACACCTTATACACCTTACTATCATGGCTATGGGGTACCTTGTATGGTACTAGTCCATAAATACCGGTTATTTTAGCTCGGACCGTATTTTATCCCAAAATGCCATACTTCGACGAAATTCTTTTTCTTCGATTTGCTTACCTTCTCACCTTTACGAATTTACTCATTACTTGTTTGAAATAGCATAAAATGCATATAATCTTAAAATAATCTCATTCCCAAACTTACGTCGATTAACTTACGATGAAACTTTAACGTACGAAAGATGCGGGATGTAATATCTCATTTCCGAGCTTTCACCAATTTTCTTATGGCATACTTTTACGTACGAAAATATGGGGTGTAACATCATTCCCCCCTTCGGAACATTCGTCCTCGAATGTTGACTGATGCATTTATCATTCTCATAACCCATAGCTCCTACGAATACTTAATACTCTTCTTGCCATTTAGGCAATTGTTCTGTGAATGAATCTCAAATGCCAGGGCATTCCCCTTTTAAGACTCTTTCTCACACCACGACTTGTAGTTGGAATCCTTCTAATTTCGTAACTAATGCTACCTTCTATCATGCAACCTTTACGACTCTAACTTTGTATGTGCGCCTATGCAACTCTTTTCTTCTCTTTCCTCCGTCTTTTAGCCAATATCTAGGCTTCACTTTGTGAACATATACAAAATTATGTCAAGCTGTCCCTCTGGGCGTCATTAGCTTTACTACATCTAAGTAGGCCATACTATACCATAATTCTTATTTCGATTTATCGTTGCGGAGGTCTGCTACCAAATTCCAGCTTACTCTTGTTGCTTATCCCATATGTATAAATTCAAGTCCTTTAATGCTTCCCCATTGCTATTCATCTTAAGAATGATGACCTAATCTCAGCTCATACTTTATGACTTTTGTCCATCCATTATGATTTGCCGCAATATTGACCTACAATATACCATTGATACCTTAAAACTTCTTATGTAAAACCTTGCCACTAGGGCTTACATTGCATCGAGGAATATTTGAAGTGATTTCAATAATCGTATTTCATAGTATCTCGATGTGGTTCACCTTATGGGGCTATTATGATCTCGTATCATTCGCGAAATCTTTTCTCCTTCTCCCTTTTTTTTCATCAAATCATTATTTAATCGAAGGCCCAAACTTTATCTTTTATTTGTCATAATTACACCTTCATTTCACTACCAGGGCAGCATTCCATCTCTTCTAAATGCTGCTTGTCTTAGACTCCTTTGAGTTCATTCGGCTATACTGAGCCTTCTATAACTTAGAGAACCCATAAACTCTCTTGTTTTCATGGGCTTAACCCTGAGAACTTATTCATTTTCGTCACCTTCTCACTCACCCTTTCTTGTTCTTACTCTTGTCTTCCTAAAACCTTGTCGCTTTATCATGCTTTAGCTTGCGACCTACATATATCCATTTATACTGTTCGCAATCTTGCTTCACCATAGATTTCCTTGTATTATTCTGGAACATCAAGCGAGACATCTCATCGTCTCTATCTCTTCTTTACTCTCTTGGATAGATCTTTCGGTACCTAGAAACCATAGGCTGGAAAATATACCATTGACGATGCTGCTATCGTTCCTAGATACTGAATCCCTATGCTTCTAGCCTTCTATCCGAAGTATGGACTATTCACAATCTTCTGCATTTGAGTATCTCGTACATTGTTCACCTTTACCTTGCTTACCTTAAAATCTCGCATCACATCTTGTATCTCTTTCATAACCTCCCTTTCACATAGGTATGATTCACATCCACAACTTAGAGCTTTATTTTAATACTACAATTCGGTGGGAGCTTCATATTGACTTCTTATGAGGTTGTTACTTTTCTAACTGGCTTTATCGTAGAGCTGTTATAGACTATGATTGTTGTACTATGTCTCTTGTACCTCTGATATTAAGGTTAGTCCTGCAATGTTCTCGACCACGATTTCTATAATTTTCTAGGTCCAATAATCAGACTCATGATTTACTTAGTTTATGTAACTCTTTAGTTTCCTCTTACCTTTGATCAACCTTCGTGTGGGCTTAAGCTATCTTCCGATCTGCTGCTCATGGTATTAACTAGTACTTTAGTCCTGCATGGACGCTATTGAATATCCAGGATATAATCTTCTAACAATTCAATTCTTTGTCTATAGCCTGGACTCAATTCTTCCTTTTAACTTATATTGGAGTTTTCCACTGCTGTATGATTGTCAACATATATGTATACTCCGAAATTGCAAGTGCACTTATAACGTAACCAACTCTGGATCATTGATCGAATAGTTCCTTTTGTTCCTTCTCAACTTTCTTTAAACATAAGCTATTACTTTTCCTGGTCTTCTGCCTCCTTTTTGCCTGCATACTTAGATTATCTTAGTTCCCACGCATGCCGGAATTTTCGTGCAACTCATATGATCTCGAATATTACATTTGACTTTACTTCCCGTTCAGTAGCCACGGTAGGTTCCTCTTTCTTATAGAGGACGTACAATGTTGTTGTGAAGCTGTTGTTACAAGACCATTTCCTGTTTAGTCACTGTGCTTAGGTTGAAGCCTTCTTCCTCATTTCCTCAGCTGGTCTTTCACTGTAGTATTAGGGAGGACCCTCTGACTCTTGTAAAGCTGCGAGCTTATTACATTGTATACCCAATAAAATTTTTGATGTCCTTCCTCGCCTACAATTATCCGTAGTTAGTTACCTCCACGCCCTTGTGCTTGTAGGGTTGCTTCTGAGCTTATATTTTGACTGTCTTCCCAGTGGCACTATATTTCATTCCCAAAATACTCATACGGTACCTTTAATAACCCCAACTCCAATTTGAATACTTCTTAAGTATTACAATGACGTTACTGCGAGGCTGAGTTCACTATATTGGGTTTTACTATGTTTATCTTGCACGATCTGCTGACTCGTCTGTAACCTCCTGTTTGGCCATAACTAGGCTCTTCCTTAATCAACTACCAACTACTCGTTGGCCCATTCTCATATCAATTTTTAGCGAAATCTTTCTTGGGTTATTTCCTTTGTTTTAACTTACAGCTCGCACCGGCTCCTTATTTATTACTAACATTTCGGGTAGGAACCTTTACTTCCTCTCCTTGACGTCGTGTTTGCATAATGTTCTGGAATGGTAGCATATATGTAGGCTTGGGATAGTTGCAATCTCATCCCTTTTTCATTTTTTTCGCATTCTTCCTTTACCATTCCATAATTACTAGAACCACTTAATTCTGGCTTAACGCCACATCATTCCATATTCCCCCCTTTTGGGGAGTACTAAGAGGTGGAGCTACGATGACCTACCTATAGATATTTTATCTCTTCATCTTTGGCATCCTTTCACATCATCGATGACCCTTACTCGCCTTGCGGTAATCCTTCCGTACCAAGGATAGCAAAATTCCTTACTGACGAGGGTGACACTTAGTATAACTAGCACATACAGTCCCTTAAGCTGAACTTTGCTCACATTGCTTGCTGTAGGGAAGCGTCTTCCTAAATGGCCATTCTCTGAATTTCTCATGAATCTTCTTTTGTCGTCTATTCTATTATTGCTGGAACAAAATCTGAAATTCTTATGATGCCGAGTATTATCAATCACTCAGTCCCTAATTCATGTTTAGTTCATCTTGTTCACCAATCCATACTGGTTCTATTACTCTGGGGTATAACTTTTCCTCTTGGTAATCGCGCTAGAGTTGCGAACTTATTTCTCGAAATGAGGACATGACTGTATGGCCTATACTCTTTTGTTGTCCTAAGGCCTGTCACCTCTCGTCTCTTCCTTCACTTGACTATAGATTTTGTAATATTGTCATCTTTTGATCTACCGTTGTCATCCATGTATCACATCTTACTCATAATGCTTCATTAACTCTTTTCTTATTTCCCGCTAATATTTATGCCTATCACTTTATTCTGAAAACTTGAACAAGACATTCTTTTGCTTTTAGCTCCCCCTTTCTCCATCCAGTGGCTCTTCACGTTTCTTAACGTTCTCACTTTACTAGGGACGTGAGCCACACTAAGGTAATATTTATCCCTTCAAGGCTTATAGTGCATGTCTTTGTAGTACTCATATATGGCTGCACTATTTTAGAGTGTACCATCTGGGTGTCTCACAAGGAGATCTACTAGCACACTTGCAATATCCTTCGGAAATGTCAACTAACGCAAACAATCCATTAACCATTTTGGTTTACTCTAAACCCAGCCGGATCCTGATGTTCCGTCCTTTTCTTAAACTACACCTATTAGCCCCCATAGGTCATAACTGAGATGGGTACGGCCAATTGTACATACCTGTGTTACTGTTGTGGTAACTCTCAATGCTTATATTTTTCTGTCAGAACTGTAATACTGATAATCTTCATTAACTGGGCGCCTCGTACCCTTCTTCACCTTGCTTCTTTTACTTCTTAAAAGCATTGTCTTTCACCATAAAGGCGGATAAATATTCTTGCCTTAAGGTTCCCTATCAAGAGGCTTACATGTCTTAGTATACACATGATCTGCTGAATACCTCATATTTATCCATCATAAGCATGAAAATTGAGTTCCTCTGACTCAACTCTTCCACAGCCGCATTCAATCCCTTATCAACTGTCCTTCTGGATGTAGGCATCATTGTATTATGAATAAGATAGAGTTTAGGAAATTGAGTTCTTACAACTGAACTCTACCACACGATCTAGAGTAAGAAGAAAGAGTGACAGTCCTAAATGCCCCGTAGCCTCCTGCTTATAAGTGTGGTGCACTACACACCCATAAACAAGACTCTGCTAGACATGGCTTGTAGACTCCCTAGGACAGAACTGCTCTGATACCACTTTTGTTACGACCCAAATCGATGGGCCGCGACGGGCACCCGGTACCTTACTCAACCGAGTACCAACCTAACGTATCTTTTGTATCATTCTATCGTAGGTGAATGAGCCAGAGAGGCTGTCGTGAGATAAGTACAATTAAACATGGGGAAATACTCAACATTGGACGACCCAACATGTAATTCAACCTTATACATACGACGTACGGGCCTATAAGGCCGGCATGATCCTTTATATACTCAAAATATAGGCCGACAAGACCATACAAGTATCCGTATACATGATATCTGTCTACAAGCCTCTAAGAATACATAATATCATAAAGGTCGGGACAGTGTCCCGCCATACCAACCAATACATGTACTAATCATACTGACCAAATAGGCAACTCCGGAGCAAATGTAGTACACCAACACCTTTCGCTGAGCTGATAGCTTACTTGGAGGGCTCATAACCTGTCTATCGGGACATGCGGGCATGAAACGCAGCGTCCCCAGGCAAAATGAACGTCAGTACAAATAATGTACCGAGTATGTAAGGAATAAAAATCAGTAAACAATAAACATGAGATAAACATGGAGTAAAAGACTCGACATGTAAGTTTGCATAGCTCTGTAAATCATTTCATTTTTATAATGTCATGCATATGCATATAAATGTCATACCATGCATGGGTATATGTGTTCATAACATCATCAAGCTTCTGAGGGTATCCCATCATATCTTCTCGGCCACTGTGGGCAAATAATTAACGTATACCAGCTGATCAGGTGGTGGTGCGTATATAACGCCGTAACCATTTCCCATATCCCATATACTTATATATATAACGCCATCTGGTCATGGGTCAATGTACATGAATGCACTGCATGAGAAGTACGTCAATAAAATCTCTTAGAATGTCATTGGACCATTATGCCTTTGAGTAATATCATAAAGTAAACCTCTTTTCAAATTACGTATTTTCTGAGATCCATGAACAGATGATAGAATAACAAGATACAAGAGAATTAAAGAACATAGGCACTCCTAATACTTCTTTGAATAGAGTCATTTATGGAAGTTGTGCATTTTCTCGTTTCGTTCGTGTCGTATAGATCATGCCAAAAAGAAAGAAGGGATAGCCTTAACATACCTGGACCGATTCTCTTGAAAATTCCTCAAACACACGTCTTTTGTGACGAACACGTAACGACGGATCGAAGTAGGGGAAAATTCGTATGATATTCTTGAGAAGGATTGCACCGTAATCCCTTAGGATCGCAAAATCCCGTTGCCTTTACGTAGTATAACTTTGTATGAAATCTCACGTTTTGGAATTCTTGAAGATCCATGAAAGCTCATGTTACTGAATTTTTTGAAAGCTCACGTTATTGAAAAGAAGCTCACGTCCAGGAGTTCAAAATGAGTTCTCTGAAGTTATTTCTCTTTTAGTTGTATAGAAATGTCATTTGCTTAACTTTGCAAAGTTTTGCACTTTTCCAATAAAGAGATCAGCCCATCCTCACGTGTAACCCAATTATTATTTGGTCTAGTGACTCATTTGTATACTTTGCCACCTTGGCTAAGCTTATACCATGTGGCAATCCCAAAATAAGGCTCTTATCCACTTAATACCATAATTATTTTTACCATTAATTAATTATCCACATAATTGAAAATTATCTCAAATTACTTAAAATACTACTCATTTTTAATACACCTTATACGCCTTACTATCATGGCCATGGGATACCTTGTATGGTACTAGTCCATAAATACCGGGTATTTTAGCTCGGACCGTATTTTATCCCAAAATACCATACTTCGACGAAATTCTTTTTCTTCGATTTGCTTACCTTCTCACCTTCACGAATTTACTCATTACTTGTTTGAAATAACATAAAATTCTTATAATCTCAAAATAATCTCATTCTCGAACTTACGTCGATTAACTTACGATGAAACTTTAACGTACGAAAGATGCGGGATGTGATATCTCATTTTCGAGCTTTCACCAATTTGCTTATGGCATACTTTTACGTACGAAAACATGGGGTGTAACACTTATCGTACCAGTTGAGACTAATGAGGCTAATGAAGAACTATCATATGAAGAAATTCCAGTTGCCATTCTTGATAGACGAGTCCGAAAGTTGAGGAATAAAGAAATTGCCTCCGTGAAAGTGCTATGGCGAAACCAGCAGGTTGAAGAGGCTACTTGGGAGGCCGAGGAAGAGATGAAGAAGAAGTATCCTTACTTGTTTGAATAGATATGTAATCTTTTTATGAAATTGTCGCCTATGAATTTTGTATCACTTGTTCAGTTGATGTAAAGGTGTTCCTTTTCAGTTATATGTTGCTTATGAGGCCACGGTTGGTGTTGTTTCGTGTTATGTTTGGTCACTGGATTATGTATATATTATTAGGATGAGTTTTTGGGTTCTCTGGTAGGTGGATAGACCCAGTTACAAAAGAACTCTGGCGAAATTTTTGGAAATTTTGGGAGTTAGTAAAAATTTGGGACTGCTGGTGTGTAGTATGGCAGTTGAGTTACATCGGATGCTAATAGTGAATTTTGACCCTCATTCTAGGACGAATGATCTTAAGTGGGGGAGGATGTAAGGCCCCGTAAAATTTTACCTAAAAACCCGAAATTTTATGGTGCCGAGTTAGGCTTATGTGTTAAAGATCCTGCGGTACAGACTTTTTGGGTTGAACAGTGCGCTGAGCAGTTAAAAGAAAATGTTGGCAGAAGAAGGCATTTCTGCGGCCCACTATGCAGCCACAGAATCACTCTGCGGGCCGTAGAATAGCCGCAGAGTGAAGCAGAAACTTGACCAAAAATTGTGGACCAATTCGCGGTCCATTATGTGGCCGTACAACAATTATGTGGGCCGCATGCCGATTGAAGATTCAGCATGGAAAATTTTCGAAGGGAGGTTCTGCAACGCATTATGCGGCCGCAGAACAGGTCTACGGACCGCATAATGGCCGCAGAGTGGGGCAGACTTGCCTAGTTTCTGAGGGCCATTTCGTGGACCGCAGAAGCATTATGCGGTCGCATATGCGACCACAGACCTGTGTCGGAGCTCCTATTTTTCTAATTTTTGAACCCGGCCCATTCTAATAAAACGCCTTTAGGGGTCATTTTAGAAGGAAAATCATATGTTTCTAGAGAGAGGGAGTGGCATAGAGTGAGAAAGGGAGTTCCTAAAACTTTACCCACCAATTCCCTAACTCAAACTATTGGAAGATTAACAAGGAAAGTGCACTAGGCCTTCATCCTAGAGATAAGATTCTACACCTTAATTCTTAATTTCGAAAAATTTAACAAAAAATGGGTAATTACCAAGATAAT